>NW_027207656.1:0-156351 GCF_963455315.2 Globicephala melas | reverse complement strand
GGTGGCGGCGCCGGGGCTGGGCGCCGGTGGGGGCGGCCAGGTGCAGGTCGAGGGGCTCGCGGGCCGAAAGGACGGCAACTGGGCCCGCGGCGGAGTCTGGGTCCGGGCCAGCCACCCCGGGAGCGTCTGGGGTGCGCCTGCCTTCCAGGGCCGCCTTCTGGCCGCCTGGCCGGCCGGGCCGGCGGGGAGCGACCCCGCCGGCGCGCGCCGTGGTGGGAGGGGCCTGAGGAGGTGGGGCCTGCAGCGGGGCCCGGCGGGGGCGGAGCCGGCGGCCCCCGCCGCGGGCGAGTAAAGGAGAAGGCGGGCGGAGCGGGAGGCAAAAAGCCTACAGCACCCGGTATTCCCAGGCGGTCTCCATCCAAGTACTAACCAGGCCCGACCCTGCTTAGCTTCCGAGATCAGACGAGATCGGGCGCGTTCAGGGTGGTATGGCCGTAGACGGGGGCGGGGGGCCGCGGGCGGCCTCTTGAGGCCCAGTTTCGCTGGCGCTGGCGCCTTAACGCCAGCCTGGCGGCCGGCCCGCCCCGGCAGGGCCCCCTCGCCCGCCCAGGCAGGGGCAACGGAGGTCTCGGGTATCGGGCGGCGGCGGAGGGTTTGGCGACCACCTCCCAGCCCAGGCGGCCGTGACCCAGCAAACCCTTCGGCGCTTGGCGCCCCGCCCAAGATCCCGCACGTCGCTCACAGGGACGTGGCCCCGGAGGCTTCAGGGCCCGGGGCCCGCGGTCCCTTGGGCATCGGCCCTGCCCGCCCACGCGGCCCTAGGCGCAGCCCGGCCGCAGCCCGGGCCGGCCCTCCTGCCCGACAGCAGCTGGCCCGAAGCCACCGGGAGCCACCAATGAGTCGCCACGGCCCCTCAGCCCCGGCAAGGCCCACCCTTGCCCCCACACCCCCCGCCGAGCTCAGGACCCCGCCCCTGGTGGCCGGCAGGCCCGGGGAAGCGGCCCCTGCCCTCGATCCCGCTCCCGCACCCGGCCGCGGTGACACGCCAGAGGGGCGGGGTGGGGGGGGGCTTTTGTCGGAGGGAGCTGTGGAGGGACACACCGGCACACAGGTGGCGGCGCCGGGGCTGGGCGCCGGTGGGGGCGGCCAGGTGCAGGTCGAGGGGCTCGCGGGCCGAAAGGACGGCAACTGGGCCCGCGGCGGAGTCTGGGTCCGGGCCAGCCACCCCGGGAGCGTCTGGGGTGCGCCTGCCTTCCAGGGCCGCCTTCTGGCCGCCTGGCCGGCCGGGCCGGCGGGGAGCGACCCCGCCGGCGCGCGCCGTGGTGGGAGGGGCCTGAGGAGGTGGGGCCTGCAGCGGGGCCCGGCGGGGGCGGAGCCGGCGGCCCCCGCCGCGGGCGAGTAAAGGAGAAGGCGGGCGGAGCGGGAGGCAAAAAGCCTACAGCACCCGGTATTCCCAGGCGGTCTCCCATCCAAGTACTAACCAGGCCCGACCCTGCTTAGCTTCCGAGATCAGACGAGATCGGGCGCGTTCAGGGTGGTATGGCCGTAGACGGGGGCGGGGGGCCGCGGGCGGCCTCTTGAGGCCCAGTTTCGCTGGCGCTGGCGCCTTAACGCCAGCCTGGCGGCCGGCCCGCCCCGGCAGGGCCCCCTCGCCCGCCCAGGCAGGGGCAACGGAGGTCTCGGGTATCGGGCGGCGGCGGAGGGTTTGGCGACCACCTCCCAGCCCAGGGCGGCCGTGACCCAGCAAACCCTTCGGCGCTTGGCGCCCCGCCCAAGATCCCGCACGTCGCTCACAGGGACGTGGCCCCGGAGGCTTCAGGGCCCGGGGCCCGCGGTCCCTTGGGCATCGGCCCTGCCCGCCCACGCGGCCCTAGGCGCAGCCCGGCCGCAGCCCGGGCCGGCCCTCCTGCCCGACAGCAGCTGGCCCGAAGCCACCGGGAGCCACCATTGAGTCGCCACGGCCCCTCAGCCCCGGCAAGGCCACCCTTGCCCCCACACCCCCCGCCGAGCTCAGGACCCCGCCCCTGGTGGCCGGCAGGCCCGGGGAAGCGGCCCCTGCCCTCGATCCCGCTCCCGCACCCGGCCGCGGTGACACGCCAGAGGGGCGGGGTGGGGGGGGGCTTTTGTCGGAGGGAGCTGTGGAGGGACACACCGGCACACAGGTGGCGGCGCCGGGGCTGGGCGCCGGTGGGGGCGGCCAGGTGCAGGTCGAGGGGCTCGCGGGCCGAAAGGACGGCAACTGGGCCCGCGGCGGAGTCTGGGTCCGGGCCAGCCACCCCGGGAGCGTCTGGGGTGCGCCTGCCTTCCAGGGCCGCCTTCTGGCCGCCTGGCCGGCCGGGCCGGCGGGGAGCGACCCCGCCGGCGCGCGCCGTGGTGGGAGGGGCCTGAGGAGGTGGGGCCTGCAGCGGGGCCCGGCGGGGGCGGAGCCGGCGGCCCCCGCCGCGGGCGAGTAAAGGAGAAGGCGGGCGGAGCGGGAGGCAAAAAGCCTACAGCACCCGGTATTCCCAGGCGGTCTCCCATCCAAGTACTAACCAGGCCCGACCCTGCTTAGCTTCCGAGATCAGACGAGATCGGGCGCGTTCAGGGTGGTATGGCCGTAGACGGGGGCGGGGGGCCGCGGGCGGCCTCTTGAGGCCCAGTTTCGCTGGCGCTGGCGCCTTAACGCCAGCCTGGCGGCCGGCCCGCCCCGGCAGGGCCCCCTCGCCCGCCCAGGCAGGGGCAACGGAGGTCTCGGGTATCGGGCGGCGGCGGAGGGTTTGGCGACCACCTCCCAGCCCAGGGCGGCCGTGACCCAGCAAACCCTTCGGCGCTTGGCGCCCCGCCCAAGATCCCGCACGTCGCTCACAGGGACGTGGCCCCGGAGGCTTCAGGGCCCGGGGCCCGCGGTCCCTTGGGCATCGGCCCTGCCCGCCCACGCGGCCCTAGGCGCAGCCCGGCCGCAGCCCGGGCCGGCCCTCCTGCCCGACAGCAGCTGGCCCGAAGCCACCGGGAGCCACCATTGAGTCGCCACGGCCCCTCAGCCCCGGCAAGGCCACCCTTGCCCCCACACCCCCCGCCGAGCTCAGGACCCCGCCCCTGGTGGCCGGCAGGCCCGGGGAAGCGGCCCCTGCCCTCGATCCCGCTCCCGCACCCGGCCGCGGTGACACGCCAGAGGGGCGGGGTGGGGGGGGGCTTTTGTCGGAGGGAGCTGTGGAGGGACACACCGGCACACAGGTGGCGGCGCCGGGGCTGGGCGCCGGTGGGGGCGGCCAGGTGCAGGTCGAGGGGCTCGCGGGCCGAAAGGACGGCAACTGGGCCCGCGGCGGAGTCTGGGTCCGGGCCAGCCACCCCGGGAGCGTCTGGGGTGCGCCTGCCTTCCAGGGCCGCCTTCTGGCCGCCTGGCCGGCCGGGCCGGCGGGGAGCGACCCCGCCGGCGCGCGCCGTGGTGGGAGGGGCCTGAGGAGGTGGGGCCTGCAGCGGGGCCCGGCGGGGGCGGAGCCGGCGGCCCCCGCCGCGGGCGAGTAAAGGAGAAGGCGGGCGGAGCGGGAGGCAAAAAGCCTACAGCACCCGGTATTCCCAGGCGGTCTCCCATCCAAGTACTAACCAGGCCCGACCCTGCTTAGCTTCCGAGATCAGACGAGATCGGGCGCGTTCAGGGTGGTATGGCCGTAGACGGGGGCGGGGGGCCGCGGGCGGCCTCTTGAGGCCCAGTTTCGCTGGCGCTGGCGCCTTAACGCCAGCCTGGCGGCCGGCCCGCCCCGGCAGGGCCCCCTCGCCCGCCCAGGCAGGGGCAACGGAGGTCTCGGGTATCGGGCGGCGGCGGAGGGTTTGGCGACCACCTCCCAGCCCAGGGCGGCCGTGACCCAGCAAACCCTTCGGCGCTTGGCGCCCCGCCCAAGATCCCGCACGTCGCTCACAGGGACGTGGCCCCGGAGGCTTCAGGGCCCGGGGCCCGCGGTCCCTTGGGCATCGGCCCTGCCCGCCCACGCGGCCCTAGGCGCAGCCCGGCCGCAGCCCGGGCCGGCCCTCCTGCCCGACAGCAGCTGGCCCGAAGCCACCGGGAGCCACCAATGAGTCGCCACGGCCCCTCAGCCCCGGCAAGGCCACCCTTGCCCCCACACCCCCCGCCGAGCTCAGGACCCCGCCCCTGGTGGCCGGCAGGCCCGGGGAAGCGGCCCCTGCCCTCGATCCCGCTCCCGCACCCGGCCGCGGTGACACGCCAGAGGGGCGGGGTGGGGGGGGGCTTTTGTCGGAGGGAGCTGTGGAGGGACACACCGGCACACAGGTGGCGGCGCCGGGGCTGGGCGCCGGTGGGGGCGGCCAGGTGCAGGTCGAGGGGCTCGCGGGCCGAAAGGACGGCAACTGGGCCCGCGGCGGAGTCTGGGTCCGGGCCAGCCACCCCGGGAGCGTCTGGGGTGCGCCTGCCTTCCAGGGCCGCCTTCTGGCCGCCTGGCCGGCCGGGCCGGCGGGGAGCGACCCCCGCCGGCGCGCGCCGTGGTGGGAGGGGCCTGAGGAGGTGGGGCCTGCAGCGGGGCCCGGCGGGGGCGGAGCCGGCGGCCCCCGCCGCGGGCGAGTAAAGGAGAAGGCGGGCGGAGCGGGAGGCAAAAAGCCTACAGCACCCGGTATTCCCAGGCGGTCTCCCATCCAAGTACTAACCAGGCCCGACCCTGCTTAGCTTCCGAGATCAGACGAGATCGGGCGCGTTCAGGGTGGTATGGCCGTAGACGGGGGCGGGGGGCCGCGGGCGGCCTCTTGAGGCCCAGTTTCGCTGGCGCTGGCGCCTTAACGCCAGCCTGGCGGCCGGCCCGCCCCGGCAGGGCCCCCTCGCCCGCCCAGGCAGGGGCAACGGAGGTCTCGGGTATCGGGCGGCGGCGGAGGGTTTGGCGACCACCTCCCAGCCCAGGGCGGCCGTGACCCAGCAAACCCTTCGGCGCTTGGCGCCCCGCCCAAGATCCCGCACGTCGCTCACAGGGACGTGGCCCCGGAGGCTTCAGGGCCCGGGGCCCGCGGTCCCTTGGGCATCGGCCCTGCCCGCCCACGCGGCCCTAGGCGCAGCCCGGCCGCAGCCCGGGCCGGCCCTCCTGCCCGACAGCAGCTGGCCCGAAGCCACCGGGAGCCACCATTGAGTCGCCACGGCCCCTCAGCCCCGGCAAGGCCACCCTTGCCCCCACACCCCCCGCCGAGCTCAGGACCCCGCCCCTGGTGGCCGGCAGGCCCGGGGAAGCGGCCCCTGCCCTCGATCCCGCTCCCGCACCCGGCCGCGGTGACACGCCAGAGGGGCGGGGTGGGGGGGGCTTTTGTCGGAGGGAGCTGTGGAGGGACACACCGGCACACAGGTGGCGGCGCCGGGGCTGGGCGCCGGTGGGGGCGGCCAGGTGCAGGTCGAGGGGCTCGCGGGCCGAAAGGACGGCAACTGGGCCCGCGGCGGAGTCTGGGTCCGGGCCAGCCACCCCGGGAGCGTCTGGGGTGCGCCTGCCTTCCAGGGCCGCCTTCTGGCCGCCTGGCCGGCCGGGCCGGCGGGGAGCGACCCCGCCGGCGCGCGCCGTGGTGGGAGGGGCCTGAGGAGGTGGGGCCTGCAGCGGGGCCCGGCGGGGGCGGAGCCGGCGGCCCCCGCCGCGGGCGAGTAAAGGAGAAGGCGGGCGGAGCGGGAGGCAAAAAGCCTACAGCACCCGGTATTCCCAGGCGGTCTCCCATCCAAGTACTAACCAGGCCCGACCCTGCTTAGCTTCCGAGATCAGACGAGATCGGGCGCGTTCAGGGTGGTATGGCCGTAGACGGGGGCGGGGGGCCGCGGGCGGCCTCTTGAGGCCCAGTTTCGCTGGCGCTGGCGCCTTAACGCCAGCCTGGCGGCCGGCCCGCCCCGGCAGGGCCCCCTCGCCCGCCCAGGCAGGGGCAACGGAGGTCTCGGGTATCGGGCGGCGGCGGAGGGTTTGGCGACCACCTCCCAGCCCAGGGCGGCCGTGACCCAGCAAACCCTTCGGCGCTTGGCGCCCCGCCCAAGATCCCGCACGTCGCTCACAGGGACGTGGCCCCGGAGGCTTCAGGGCCCGGGGCCCGCGGTCCCTTGGGCATCGGCCCTGCCCGCCCACGCGGCCCTAGGCGCAGCCCGGCCGCAGCCCGGGCCGGCCCTCCTGCCCGACAGCAGCTGGCCCGAAGCCACCGGGAGCCACCATTGAGTCGCCACGGCCCCTCAGCCCCGGCAAGGCCACCCTTGCCCCCACACCCCCCGCCGAGCTCAGGACCCCGCCCCTGGTGGCCGGCAGGCCCGGGGAAGCGGCCCCTGCCCTCGATCCCGCTCCCGCACCCGGCCGCGGTGACACGCCAGAGGGGCGGGGTGGGGGGGGGCTTTTGTCGGAGGGAGCTGTGGAGGGACACACCGGCACACAGGTGGCGGCGCCGGGGTTGGGCGCCGGTGGGGGCGGCCAGGTGCAGGTCGAGGGGCTCGCGGGCCGAAAGGACGGCAACTGGGCCCGCGGCGGAGTCTGGGTCCGGGCCAGCCACCCCGGGAGCGTCTGGGGTGCGGCTGCCTTCCAGGGCCGCCTTCTGGCCGCCTGGCCGGCCGGGCCGGCGGGGAGCGACCCCGCCGGCGCGCGCCGTGGTGGGAGGGGCCTGAGGAGGTGGGGCCTGCAGCGGGGCCCGGCGGGGGCGGAGCCGGCGACCCCGCCGCGGGCGAGTAAAGGAGAAGGCGGGCGGAGCGGGAGGCAAAAAGCCTACAGCACCCGGTATTCCCAGGCGGTCTCCCATCCAAGTACTAACCAGGCCCGACCCTGCTTAGCTTCCGAGATCAGACGAGATCGGGCGCGTTCAGGGTGGTATGGCCGTAGACGGGGGCGGGGGGCCGCGGGCGGCCTCTTGAGGCCCAGTTTCGCTGGCGCTGGCGCCTTAACGCCAGCCTGGCGGCCGGCCCGCCCCGGCAGGGCCCCCTCGCCCGCCCAGGCAGGGGCAACGGAGGTCTCGGGTATCGGGCGGCGGCGGAGGGTTTGGCGACCACCTCCCAGCCCAGGGCGGCCGTGACCCAGCAAACCCTTCGGCGCTTGGCGCCCCGCCCAAGATCCCGCACGTCGCTCACAGGGACGTGGCCCCGGAGGCTTCAGGGCCCGGGGCCCGCGGTCCCTTGGGCATCGGCCCTGCCCGCCCACGCGGCCCTAGGCGCAGCCCGGCCGCAGCCCGGGCCGGCCCTCCTGCCCGACAGCAGCTGGCCCGAAGCCACCGGGAGCCACCATTGAGTCGCCACGGCCCCTCAGCCCCGGCAAGGCCACCCTTGCCCCCACACCCCCCGCCGAGCTCAGGACCCCGCCCCTGGTGGCCGGCAGGCCCGGGGAAGCGGCCCCTGCCCTCGATCCCGCTCCCGCACCCGGCCGCGGTGACACGCCAGAGGGGCGGGGTGGGGGGGGGCTTTTGTCGGAGGGAGCTGTGGAGGGACACACCGGCACACAGGTGGCGGCGCCGGGGTTGGGCGCCGGTGGGGGCGGCCAGGTGCAGGTCGAGGGGCTCGCGGGCCGAAAGGACGGCAACTGGGCCCGCGGCGGAGTCTGGGTCCGGGCCAGCCACCCCGGGAGCGTCTGGGGTGCGGCTGCCTTCCAGGGCCGCCTTCTGGCCGCCTGGCCGGCCGGGCCGGCGGGGAGCGACCCCGCCGGCGCGCGCCGTGGTGGGAGGGGCCTGAGGAGGTGGGGCCTGCAGCGGGGCCCGGCGGGGGCGGAGCCGGCGGCCCCCGCCGCGGGCGAGTAAAGGAGAAGGCGGGCGGAGCGGGAGGCAAAAAGCCTACAGCACCCGGTATTCCCAGGCGGTCTCCCATCCAAGTACTAACCAGGCCCGACCCTGCTTAGCTTCCGAGATCAGACGAGATCGGGCGCGTTCAGGGTGGTATGGCCGTAGACGGGGGCGGGGGGCCGCGGGCGGCCTCTTGAGGCCCAGTTTCGCTGGCGCTGGCGCCTTAACGCCAGCCTGGCGGCCGGCCCGCCCCGGCAGGGCCCCCTCGCCCGCCCAGGCAGGGGCAACGGAGGTCTCGGGTATCGGGCGGCGGCGGAGGGTTTGGCGACCACCTCCCAGCCCAGGGCGGCCGTGACCCAGCAAACCCTTCGGCGCTTGGCGCCCCGCCCAAGATCCCGCACGTCGCTCACAGGGACGTGGCCCCGGAGGCTTCAGGGCCCGGGGCCCGCGGTCCCTTGGGCATCGGCCCTGCCCGCCCACGCGGCCCTAGGCGCAGCCCGGCCGCAGCCCGGGCCGGCCCTCCTGCCCGACAGCAGCTGGCCCGAAGCCACCGGGAGCCACCAATGAGTCGCCACGGCCCCTCAGCCCCGGCAAGGCCACCCTTGCCCCCACACCCCCCGCCGAGCTCAGGACCCCGCCCCTGGTGGCCGGCAGGCCCGGGGAAGCGGCCCCTGCCCTCGATCCCGCTCCCGCACCCGGCCGCGGTGACACGCCAGAGGGGCGGGGTGGGGGGGGGCTTTTGTCGGAGGGAGCTGTGGAGGGACACACCGGCACACAGGTGGCGGCGCCGGGGCTGGGCGCCGGTGGGGGCGGCCAGGTGCAGGTCGAGGGGCTCGCGGGCCGAAAGGACGGCAACTGGGCCCGCGGCGGAGTCTGGGTCCGGGCCAGCCACCCCGGGAGCGTCTGGGGTGCGCCTGCCTTCCAGGGCCGCCTTCTGGCCGCCTGGCCGGCCGGGCCGGCGGGGAGCGACCCCGCCGGCGCGCGCCGTGGTGGGAGGGGCCTGAGGAGGTGGGGCCTGCAGCGGGGCCCGGCGGGGGCGGAGCCGGCGGCCCCCGCCGCGGGCGAGTAAAGGAGAAGGCGGGCGGAGCGGGAGGCAAAAAGCCTACAGCACCCGGTATTCCCAGGCGGTCTCCCATCCAAGTACTAACCAGGCCCGACCCTGCTTAGCTTCCGAGATCAGACGAGATCGGGCGCGTTCAGGGTGGTATGGCCGTAGACGGGGGCGGGGGGCCGCGGGCGGCCTCTTGAGGCCCAGTTTCGCTGGCGCTGGCGCCTTAACGCCAGCCTGGCGGCCGGCCCGCCCCGGCAGGGCCCCCTCGCCCGCCCAGGCAGGGGCAACGGAGGTCTCGGGTATCGGGCGGCGGCGGAGGGTTTGGCGACCACCTCCCAGCCCAGGGCGGCCGTGACCCAGCAAACCCTTCGGCGCTTGGCGCCCCGCCCAAGATCCCGCACGTCGCTCACAGGGACGTGGCCCCGGAGGCTTCAGGGCCCGGGGCCCGCGGTCCCTTGGGCATCGGCCCTGCCCGCCCACGCGGCCCTAGGCGCAGCCCGGCCGCAGCCCGGGCCGGCCCTCCTGCCCGACAGCAGCTGGCCCGAAGCCACCGGGAGCCACCATTGAGTCGCCACGGCCCCTCAGCCCCGGCAAGGCCACCCTTGCCCCCACACCCCCCGCCGAGCTCAGGACCCCGCCCCTGGTGGCCGGCAGGCCCGGGGAAGCGGCCCCTGCCCTCGATCCCGCTCCCGCACCCGGCCGCGGTGACACGCCAGAGGGGCGGGGTGGGGGGGGGCTTTTGTCGGAGGGAGCTGTGGAGGGACACACCGGCACACAGGTGGCGGCGCCGGGGCTGGGCGCCGGTGGGGGCGGCCAGGTGCAGGTCGAGGGGCTCGCGGGCCGAAAGGACGGCAACTGGGCCCGCGGCGGAGTCTGGGTCCGGGCCAGCCACCCCGGGAGCGTCTGGGGTGCGCCTGCCTTCCAGGGCCGCCTTCTGGCCGCCTGGCCGGCCGGGCCGGCGGGGAGCGACCCCGCCGGCGCGCGCCGTGGTGGGAGGGGCCTGAGGAGGTGGGGCCTGCAGCGGGGCCCGGCGGGGGCGGAGCCGGCGGCCCCCGCCGCGGGCGAGTAAAGGAGAAGGCGGGCGGAGCGGGAGGCAAAAAGCCTACAGCACCCGGTATTCCCAGGCGGTCTCCCATCCAAGTACTAACCAGGCCCGACCCTGCTTAGCTTCCGAGATCAGACGAGATCGGGCGCGTTCAGGGTGGTATGGCCGTAGACGGGGGCGGGGGGCCGCGGGCGGCCTCTTGAGGCCCAGTTTCGCTGGCGCTGGCGCCTTAACGCCAGCCTGGCGGCCGGCCCGCCCCGGCAGGGCCCCCTCGCCCGCCCAGGCAGGGGCAACGGAGGTCTCGGGTATCGGGCGGCGGCGGAGGGTTTGGCGACCACCTCCCAGCCCAGGGCGGCCGTGACCCAGCAAACCCTTCGGCGCTTGGCGCCCCGCCCAAGATCCCGCACGTCGCTCACAGGGACGTGGCCCCGGAGGCTTCAGGGCCCGGGGCCCGCGGTCCCTTGGGCATCGGCCCTGCCCGCCCACGCGGCCCTAGGCGCAGCCCGGCCGCAGCCCGGGCCGGCCCTCCTGCCCGACAGCAGCTGGCCCGAAGCCACCGGGAGCCACCATTGAGTCGCCACGGCCCCTCAGCCCCGGCAAGGCCACCCTTGCCCCCACACCCCCCGCCGAGCTCAGGACCCCGCCCCTGGTGGCCGGCAGGCCCGGGGAAGCGGCCCCTGCCCTCGATCCCGCTCCCGCACCCGGCCGCGGTGACACGCCAGAGGGGCGGGGTGGGGGGGGGCTTTTGTCGGAGGGAGCTGTGGAGGGACACACCGGCACACAGGTGGCGGCGCCGGGGTTGGGCGCCGGTGGGGGCGGCCAGGTGCAGGTCGAGGGGCTCGCGGGCCGAAAGGACGGCAACTGGGCCCGCGGCGGAGTCTGGGTCCGGGCCAGCCACCCCGGGAGCGTCTGGGGTGCGGCTGCCTTCCAGGGCCGCCTTCTGGCCGCCTGGCCGGCCGGGCCGGCGGGGAGCGACCCCGCCGGCGCGCGCCGTGGTGGGAGGGGCCTGAGGAGGTGGGGCCTGCAGCGGGGCCCGGCGGGGGCGGAGCCGGCGACCCCGCCGCGGGCGAGTAAAGGAGAAGGCGGGCGGAGCGGGAGGCAAAAAGCCTACAGCACCCGGTATTCCCAGGCGGTCTCCCATCCAAGTACTAACCAGGCCCGACCCTGCTTAGCTTCCGAGATCAGACGAGATCGGGCGCGTTCAGGGTGGTATGGCCGTAGACGGGGGCGGGGGGCCGCGGGCGGCCTCTTGAGGCCCAGTTTCGCTGGCGCTGGCGCCTTAACGCCAGCCTGGCGGCCGGCCCGCCCCGGCAGGGCCCCCTCGCCCGCCCAGGCAGGGGCAACGGAGGTCTCGGGTATCGGGCGGCGGCGGAGGGTTTGGCGACCACCTCCCAGCCCAGGGCGGCCGTGACCCAGCAAACCCTTCGGCGCTTGGCGCCCCGCCCAAGATCCCGCACGTCGCTCACAGGGACGTGGCCCCGGAGGCTTCAGGGCCCGGGGCCCGCGGTCCCTTGGGCATCGGCCCTGCCCGCCCACGCGGCCCTAGGCGCAGCCCGGCCGCAGCCCGGGCCGGCCCTCCTGCCCGACAGCAGCTGGCCCGAAGCCACCGGGAGCCACCATTGAGTCGCCACGGCCCCTCAGCCCCGGCAAGGCCACCCTTGCCCCCACACCCCCCGCCGAGCTCAGGACCCCGCCCCTGGTGGCCGGCAGGCCCGGGGAAGCGGCCCCTGCCCTCGATCCCGCTCCCGCACCCGGCCGCGGTGACACGCCAGAGGGGCGGGGTGGGGGGGGGCTTTTGTCGGAGGGAGCTGTGGAGGGACACACCGGCACACAGGTGGCGGCGCCGGGGTTGGGCGCCGGTGGGGGCGGCCAGGTGCAGGTCGAGGGGCTCGCGGGCCGAAAGGACGGCAACTGGGCCCGCGGCGGAGTCTGGGTCCGGGCCAGCCACCCCGGGAGCGTCTGGGGTGCGGCTGCCTTCCAGGGCCGCCTTCTGGCCGCCTGGCCGGCCGGGCCGGCGGGGAGCGACCCCGCCGGCGCGCGCCGTGGTGGGAGGGGCCTGAGGAGGTGGGGCCTGCAGCGGGGCCCGGCGGGGGCGGAGCCGGCGACCCCGCCGCGGGCGAGTAAAGGAGAAGGCGGGCGGAGCGGGAGGCAAAAAGCCTACAGCACCCGGTATTCCCAGGCGGTCTCCCATCCAAGTACTAACCAGGCCCGACCCTGCTTAGCTTCCGAGATCAGACGAGATCGGGCGCGTTCAGGGTGGTATGGCCGTAGACGGGGGCGGGGGGCCGCGGGCGGCCTCTTGAGGCCCAGTTTCGCTGGCGCTGGCGCCTTAACGCCAGCCTGGCGGCCGGCCCGCCCCGGCAGGGCCCCCTCGCCCGCCCAGGCAGGGGCAACGGAGGTCTCGGGTATCGGGCGGCGGCGGAGGGTTTGGCGACCACCTCCCAGCCCAGGGCGGCCGTGACCCAGCAAACCCTTCGGCGCTTGGCGCCCCGCCCAAGATCCCGCACGTCGCTCACAGGGACGTGGCCCCGGAGGCTTCAGGGCCCGGGGCCCGCGGTCCCTTGGGCATCGGCCCTGCCCGCCCACGCGGCCCTAGGCGCAGCCCGGCCGCAGCCCGGGCCGGCCCTCCTGCCCGACAGCAGCTGGCCCGAAGCCACCGGGAGCCACCATTGAGTCGCCACGGCCCCTCAGCCCCGGCAAGGCCACCCTTGCCCCCACACCCCCCGCCGAGCTCAGGACCCCGCCCCTGGTGGCCGGCAGGCCCGGGGAAGCGGCCCCTGCCCTCGATCCCGCTCCCGCACCCGGCCGCGGTGACACGCCAGAGGGGCGGGGTGGGGGGGGGCTTTTGTCAGAGGGAGCTGTGGAGGGACACACCGGCACACAGGTGGCGGCGCCGGGGCTGGGCGCCGGTGGGGGCGGCCAGGTGCAGGTCGAGGGGCTCGCGGGCCGAAAGGATGGCAACTGGGCCCGCGGCGGAGTCTGGGTCCGGGCCAGCCACCCCGGGAGCGTCTGGGGTGCGCCTGCCTTCCAGGGCCGCCTTCTGGCCGCCTGGCCGGCCGGGCCGGCGGGGAGCGACCCCGCCGGCGCGCGCCGTGGTGGGAGGGGCCTGAGGAGGTGGGGCCTGCAGCGGGGCCCGGCGGGGGCGGAGCCGGCGGCCCCCGCCGCGGGCGAGTAAAGGAGAAGGCGGGCGGAGCGGGAGGCAAAAAGCCTACAGCACCCGGTATTCCCAGGCGGTCTCCCATCCAAGTACTAACCAGGCCCGACCCTGCTTAGCTTCCGAGATCAGACGAGATCGGGCGCGTTCAGGGTGGTATGGCCGTAGACGGGGGCGGGGGGCCGCGGGCGGCCTCTTGAGGCCCAGTTTCGCTGGCGCTGGCGCCTTAACGCCAGCCTGGCGGCCGGCCCGCCCCGGCAGGGCCCCCTCGCCCGCCCAGGCAGGGGCAACGGAGGTCTCGGGTATCGGGCGGCGGCGGAGGGTTTGGCGACCACCTCCCAGCCCAGGGCGGCCGTGACCCAGCAAACCCTTCGGCGCTTGGCGCCCCGCCCAAGATCCCGCACGTCGCTCACAGGGACGTGGCCCCGGAGGCTTCAGGGCCCGGGGCCCGCGGTCCCTTGGGCATCGGCCCTGCCCGCCCACGCGGCCCTAGGCGCAGCCCGGCCGCAGCCCGGGCCGGCCCTCCTGCCCGACAGCAGCTGGCCCGAAGCCACCGGGAGCCACCAATGAGTCGCCACGGCCCCTCAGCCCCGGCAAGGCCACCCTTGCCCCCACACCCCCCGCCGAGCTCAGGACCCCGCCCCTGGTGGCCGGCAGGCCCGGGGAAGCGGCCCCTGCCCTCGATCCCGCTCCCGCACCCGGCCGCGGTGACACGCCAGAGGGGCGGGGTGGGGGGGGGCTTTTGTCGGAGGGAGCTGTGGAGGGACACACCGGCACACAGGTGGCGGCGCCGGGGCTGGGCGCCGGTGGGGGCGGCCAGGTGCAGGTCGAGGGGCTCGCGGGCCGAAAGGACGGCAACTGGGCCCGCGGCGGAGTCTGGGTCCGGGCCAGCCACCCCGGGAGCGTCTGGGGTGCGCCTGCCTTCCAGGGCCGCCTTCTGGCCGCCTGGCCGGCCGGGCCGGCGGGGAGCGACCCCGCCGGCGCGCGCCGTGGTGGGAGGGGCCTGAGGAGGTGGGGCCTGCAGCGGGGCCCGGCGGGGGCGGAGCCGGCGGCCCCCGCCGCGGGCGAGTAAAGGAGAAGGCGGGCGGAGCGGGAGGCAAAAAGCCTACAGCACCCGGTATTCCCAGGCGGTCTCCCATCCAAGTACTAACCAGGCCCGACCCTGCTTAGCTTCCGAGATCAGACGAGATCGGGCGCGTTCAGGGTGGTATGGCCGTAGACGGGGGCGGGGGGCCGCGGGCGGCCTCTTGAGGCCCAGTTTCGCTGGCGCTGGCGCCTTAACGCCAGCCTGGCGGCCGGCCCGCCCCGGCAGGGCCCCCTCGCCCGCCCAGGCAGGGGCAACGGAGGTCTCGGGTATCGGGCGGCGGCGGAGGGTTTGGCGACCACCTCCCAGCCCAGGGCGGCCGTGACCCAGCAAACCCTTCGGCGCTTGGCGCCCCGCCCAAGATCCCGCACGTCGCTCACAGGGACGTGGCCCCGGAGGCTTCAGGGCCCGGGGCCCGCGGTCCCTTGGGCATCGGCCCTGCCCGCCCACGCGGCCCTAGGCGCAGCCCGGCCGCAGCCCGGGCCGGCCCTCCTGCCCGACAGCAGCTGGCCCGAAGCCACCGGGAGCCACCATTGAGTCGCCACGGCCCCTCAGCCCCGGCAAGGCCACCCTTGCCCCCACACCCCCCGCCGAGCTCAGGACCCCGCCCCTGGTGGCCGGCAGGCCCGGGGAAGCGGCCCCTGCCCTCGATCCCGCTCCCGCACCCGGCCGCGGTGACACGCCAGAGGGGCGGGGTGGGGGGGGGCTTTTGTCAGAGGGAGCTGTGGAGGGACACACCGGCACACAGGTGGCGGCGCCGGGGCTGGGCGCCGGTGGGGGCGGCCAGGTGCAGGTCGAGGGGCTCGCGGGCCGAAAGGACGGCAACTGGGCCCGCGGCGGAGTCTGGGTCCGGGCCAGCCACCCCGGGAGCGTCTGGGGTGCGCCTGCCTTCCAGGGCCGCCTTCTGGCCGCCTGGCCGGCCGGGCCGGCGGGGAGCGACCCCGCCGGCGCGCGCCGTGGTGGGAGGGGCCTGAGGAGGTGGGGCCTGCAGCGGGGCCCGGCGGGGGCGGAGCCGGCGGCCCCCGCCGCGGGCGAGTAAAGGAGAAGGCGGGCGGAGCGGGAGGCAAAAAGCCTACAGCACCCGGTATTCCCAGGCGGTCTCCCATCCAAGTACTAACCAGGCCCGACCCTGCTTAGCTTCCGAGATCAGACGAGATCGGGCGCGTTCAGGGTGGTATGGCCGTAGACGGGGGCGGGGGGCCGCGGGCGGCCTCTTGAGGCCCAGTTTCGCTGGCGCTGGCGCCTTAACGCCAGCCTGGCGGCCGGCCCGCCCCGGCAGGGCCCCCTCGCCCGCCCAGGCAGGGGCAACGGAGGTCTCGGGTATCGGGCGGCGGCGGAGGGTTTGGCGACCACCTCCCAGCCCAGGGCGGCCGTGACCCAGCAAACCCTTCGGCGCTTGGCGCCCCGCCCAAGATCCCGCACGTCGCTCACAGGGACGTGGCCCCGGAGGCTTCAGGGCCCGGGGCCCGCGGTCCCTTGGGCATCGGCCCTGCCCGCCCACGCGGCCCTAGGCGCAGCCCGGCCGCAGCCCGGGCCGGCCCTCCTGCCCGACAGCAGCTGGCCCGAAGCCACCGGGAGCCACCATTGAGTCGCCACGGCCCCTCAGCCCCGGCAAGGCCACCCTTGCCCCCACACCCCCCGCCGAGCTCAGGACCCCGCCCCTGGTGGCCGGCAGGCCCGGGGAAGCGGCCCCTGCCCTCGATCCCGCTCCCGCACCCGGCCGCGGTGACACGCCAGAGGGGCGGGGTGGGGGGGGGCTTTTGTCGGAGGGAGCTGTGGAGGGACACACCGGCACACAGGTGGCGGCGCCGGGGCTGGGCGCCGGTGGGGGCGGCCAGGTGCAGGTCGAGGGGCTCGCGGGCCGAAAGGACGGCAACTGGGCCCGCGGCGGAGTCTGGGTCCGGGCCAGCCACCCCGGGAGCGTCTGGGGTGCGCCTGCCTTCCAGGGCCGCCTTCTGGCCGCCTGGCCGGCCGGGCCGGCGGGGAGCGACCCCGCCGGCGCGCGCCGTGGTGGGAGGGGCCTGAGGAGGTGGGGCCTGCAGCGGGGCCCGGCGGGGGCGGAGCCGGCGGCCCCCGCCGCGGGCGAGTAAAGGAGAAGGCGGGCGGAGCGGGAGGCAAAAAGCCTACAGCACCCGGTATTCCCAGGCGGTCTCCCATCCAAGTACTAACCAGGCCCGACCCTGCTTAGCTTCCGAGATCAGACGAGATCGGGCGCGTTCAGGGTGGTATGGCCGTAGACGGGGGCGGGGGGCCGCGGGCGGCCTCTTGAGGCCCAGTTTCGCTGGCGCTGGCGCCTTAACGCCAGCCTGGCGGCCGGCCCGCCCCGGCAGGGCCCCCTCGCCCGCCCAGGCAGGGGCAACGGAGGTCTCGGGTATCGGGCGGCGGCGGAGGGTTTGGCGACCACCTCCCAGCCCAGGGCGGCCGTGACCCAGCAAACCCTTCGGCGCTTGGCGCCCCGCCCAAGATCCCGCACGTCGCTCACAGGGACGTGGCCCCGGAGGCTTCAGGGCCCGGGGCCCGCGGTCCCTTGGGCATCGGCCCTGCCCGCCCACGCGGCCCTAGGCGCAGCCCGGCCGCAGCCCGGGCCGGCCCTCCTGCCCGACAGCAGCTGGCCCGAAGCCACCGGGAGCCACCATTGAGTCGCCACGGCCCCTCAGCCCCGGCAAGGCCACCCTTGCCCCCACACCCCCCGCCGAGCTCAGGACCCCGCCCCTGGTGGCCGGCAGGCCCGGGGAAGCGGCCCCTGCCCTCGATCCCGCTCCCGCACCCGGCCGCGGTGACACGCCAGAGGGGCGGGGTGGGGGGGGGCTTTTGTCGGAGGGAGCTGTGGAGGGACACACCGGCACACAGGTGGCGGCGCCGGGGTTGGGCGCCGGTGGGGGCGGCCAGGTGCAGGTCGAGGGGCTCGCGGGCCGAAAGGACGGCAACTGGGCCCGCGGCGGAGTCTGGGTCCGGGCCAGCCACCCCGGGAGCGTCTGGGGTGCGGCTGCCTTCCAGGGCCGCCTTCTGGCCGCCTGGCCGGCCGGGCCGGCGGGGAGCGACCCCGCCGGCGCGCGCCGTGGTGGGAGGGGCCTGAGGAGGTGGGGCCTGCAGCGGGGCCCGGCGGGGGCGGAGCCGGCGGCCCCCGCCGCGGGCGAGTAAAGGAGAAGGCGGGCGGAGCGGGAGGCAAAAAGCCTACAGCACCCGGTATTCCCAGGCGGTCTCCCATCCAAGTACTAACCAGGCCCGACCCTGCTTAGCTTCCGAGATCAGACGAGATCGGGCGCGTTCAGGGTGGTATGGCCGTAGACGGGGGCGGGGGGCCGCGGGCGGCCTCTTGAGGCCCAGTTTCGCTGGCGCTGGCGCCTTAACGCCAGCCTGGCGGCCGGCCCGCCCCGGCAGGGCCCCCTCGCCCGCCCAGGCAGGGGCAACGGAGGTCTCGGGTATCGGGCGGCGGCGGAGGGTTTGGCGACCACCTCCCAGCCCAGGGCGGCCGTGACCCAGCAAACCCTTCGGCACTTGGCGCCCCGCCCAAGATCCCGCACGTCGCTCACAGGGACGTGGCCCCGGAGGCTTCAGGGCCCGGGGCCCGCGGTCCCTTGGGCATCGGCCCTGCCCGCCCACGCGGCCCTAGGCGCAGCCCGGCCGCAGCCCGGGCCGGCCCTCCTGCCCGACAGCAGCTGGCCCGAAGCCACCGGGAGCCACCATTGAGTCGCCACGGCCCCTCAGCCCCGGCAAGGCCACCCTTGCCCCCACACCCCCCGCCGAGCTCAGGACCCCGCCCCTGGTGGCCGGCAGGCCCGGGGAAGCGGCCCCTGCCCTCGATCCCGCTCCCGCACCCGGCCGCGGTGACACGCCAGAGGGGCGGGGTGGGGGGGGGCTTTTGTCGGAGGGAGCTGTGGAGGGACACACCGGCACACAGGTGGCGGCGCCGGGGTTGGGCGCCGGTGGGGGCGGCCAGGTGCAGGTCGAGGGGCTCGCGGGCCGAAAGGACGGCAACTGGGCCCGCGGCGGAGTCTGGGTCCGGGCCAGCCACCCCGGGAGCGTCTGGGGTGCGGCTGCCTTCCAGGGCCGCCTTCTGGCCGCCTGGCCGGCCGGGCCGGCGGGGAGCGACCCCGCCGGCGCGCGCCGTGGTGGGAGGGGCCTGAGGAGGTGGGGCCTGCAGCGGGGCCCGGCGGGGGCGGAGCCGGCGACCCCGCCGCGGGCGAGTAAAGGAGAAGGCGGGCGGAGCGGGAGGCAAAAAGCCTACAGCACCCGGTATTCCCAGGCGGTCTCCCATCCAAGTACTAACCAGGCCCGACCCTGCTTAGCTTCCGAGATCAGACGAGATCGGGCGCGTTCAGGGTGGTATGGCCGTAGACGGGGGCGGGGGGCCGCGGGCGGCCTCTTGAGGCCCAGTTTCGCTGGCGCTGGCGCCTTAACGCCAGCCTGGCGGCCGGCCCGCCCCGGCAGGGCCCCCTCGCCCGCCCAGGCAGGGGCAACGGAGGTCTCGGGTATCGGGCGGCGGCGGAGGGTTTGGCGACCACCTCCCAGCCCAGGGCGGCCGTGACCCAGCAAACCCTTCGGCGCTTGGCGCCCCGCCCAAGATCCCGCACGTCGCTCACAGGGACGTGGCCCCGGAGGCTTCAGGGCCCGGGGCCCGCGGTCCCTTGGGCATCGGCCCTGCCCGCCCACGCGGCCCTAGGCGCAGCCCGGCCGCAGCCCGGGCCGGCCCTCCTGCCCGACAGCAGCTGGCCCGAAGCCACCGGGAGCCACCATTGAGTCGCCACGGCCCCTCAGCCCCGGCAAGGCCACCCTTGCCCCCACACCCCCCGCCGAGCTCAGGACCCCGCCCCTGGTGGCCGGCAGGCCCGGGGAAGCGGCCCCTGCCCTCGATCCCGCTCCCGCACCCGGCCGCGGTGACACGCCAGAGGGGCGGGGTGGGGGGGGGCTTTTGTCAGAGGGAGCTGTGGAGGGACACACCGGCACACAGGTGGCGGCGCCGGGGCTGGGCGCCGGTGGGGGCGGCCAGGTGCAGGTCGAGGGGCTCGCGGGCCGAAAGGACGGCAACTGGGCCCGCGGCGGAGTCTGGGTCCGGGCCAGCCACCCCGGGAGCGTCTGGGGTGCGCCTGCCTTCCAGGGCCGCCTTCTGGCCGCCTGGCCGGCCGGGCCGGCGGGGAGCGACCCCGCCGGCGCGCGCCGTGGTGGGAGGGGCCTGAGGAGGTGGGGCCTGCAGCGGGGCCCGGCGGGGGCGGAGCCGGCGACCCCGCCGCGGGCGAGTAAAGGAGAAGGCGGGCGGAGCGGGAGGCAAAAAGCCTACAGCACCCGGTATTCCCAGGCGGTCTCCCATCCAAGTACTAACCAGGCCCGACCCTGCTTAGCTTCCGAGATCAGACGAGATCGGGCGCGTTCAGGGTGGTATGGCCGTAGACGGGGGCGGGGGGCCGCGGGCGGCCTCTTGAGGCCCAGTTTCGCTGGCGCTGGCGCCTTAACGCCAGCCTGGCGGCCGGCCCGCCCCGGCAGGGCCCCCTCGCCCGCCCAGGCAGGGGCAACGGAGGTCTCGGGTATCGGGCGGCGGCGGAGGGTTTGGCGACCACCTCCCAGCCCAGGGCGGCCGTGACCCAGCAAACCCTTCGGCGCTTGGCGCCCCGCCCAAGATCCCGCACGTCGCTCACAGGGACGTGGCCCCGGAGGCTTCAGGGCCCGGGGCCCGCGGTCCCTTGGGCATCGGCCCTGCCCGCCCACGCGGCCCTAGGCGCAGCCCGGCCGCAGCCCGGGCCGGCCCTCCTGCCCGACAGCAGCTGGCCCGAAGCCACCGGGAGCCACCATTGAGTCGCCACGGCCCCTCAGCCCCGGCAAGGCCACCCTTGCCCCCACACCCCCCGCCGAGCTCAGGACCCCGCCCCTGGTGGCCGGCAGGCCCGGGGAAGCGGCCCCTGCCCTCGATCCCGCTCCCGCACCCGGCCGCGGTGACACGCCAGAGGGGCGGGGTGGGGGGGGGCTTTTGTCAGAGGGAGCTGTGGAGGGACACACCGGCACACAGGTGGCGGCGCCGGGGCTGGGCGCCGGTGGGGGCGGCCAGGTGCAGGTCGAGGGGCTCGCGGGCCGAAAGGATGGCAACTGGGCCCGCGGCGGAGTCTGGGTCCGGGCCAGCCACCCCGGGAGCGTCTGGGGTGCGCCTGCCTTCCAGGGCCGCCTTCTGGCCGCCTGGCCGGCCGGGCCGGCGGGGAGCGACCCCGCCGGCGCGCGCCGTGGTGGGAGGGGCCTGAGGAGGTGGGGCCTGCAGCGGGGCCCGGCGGGGGCGGAGCCGGCGGCCCCCGCCGCGGGCGAGTAAAGGAGAAGGCGGGCGGAGCGGGAGGCAAAAAGCCTACAGCACCCGGTATTCCCAGGCGGTCTCCCATCCAAGTACTAACCAGGCCCGACCCTGCTTAGCTTCCGAGATCAGACGAGATCGGGCGCGTTCAGGGTGGTATGGCCGTAGACGGGGGCGGGGGGCCGCGGGCGGCCTCTTGAGGCCCAGTTTCGCTGGCGCTGGCGCCTTAACGCCAGCCTGGCGGCCGGCCCGCCCCGGCAGGGCCCCCTCGCCCGCCCAGGCAGGGGCAACGGAGGTCTCGGGTATCGGGCGGCGGCGGAGGGTTTGGCGACCACCTCCCAGCCCAGGGCGGCCGTGACCCAGCAAACCCTTCGGCGCTTGGCGCCCCGCCCAAGATCCCGCACGTCGCTCACAGGGACGTGGCCCCGGAGGCTTCAGGGCCCGGGGCCCGCGGTCCCTTGGGCATCGGCCCTGCCCGCCCACGCGGCCCTAGGCGCAGCCCGGCCGCAGCCCGGGCCGGCCCTCCTGCCCGACAGCAGCTGGCCCGAAGCCACCGGGAGCCACCAATGAGTCGCCACGGCCCCTCAGCCCCGGCAAGGCCACCCTTGCCCCCACACCCCCCGCCGAGCTCAGGACCCCGCCCCTGGTGGCCGGCAGGCCCGGGGAAGCGGCCCCTGCCCTCGATCCCGCTCCCGCACCCGGCCGCGGTGACACGCCAGAGGGGCGGGGTGGGGGGGGGCTTTTGTCGGAGGGAGCTGTGGAGGGACACACCGGCACACAGGTGGCGGCGCCGGGGCTGGGCGCCGGTGGGGGCGGCCAGGTGCAGGTCGAGGGGCTCGCGGGCCGAAAGGACGGCAACTGGGCCCGCGGCGGAGTCTGGGTCCGGGCCAGCCACCCCGGGAGCGTCTGGGGTGCGCCTGCCTTCCAGGGCCGCCTTCTGGCCGCCTGGCCGGCCGGGCCGGCGGGGAGCGACCCCGCCGGCGCGCGCCGTGGTGGGAGGGGCCTGAGGAGGTGGGGCCTGCAGCGGGGCCCGGCGGGGGCGGAGCCGGCGGCCCCCGCCGCGGGCGAGTAAAGGAGAAGGCGGGCGGAGCGGGAGGCAAAAAGCCTACAGCACCCGGTATTCCCAGGCGGTCTCCCATCCAAGTACTAACCAGGCCCGACCCTGCTTAGCTTCCGAGATCAGACGAGATCGGGCGCGTTCAGGGTGGTATGGCCGTAGACGGGGGCGGGGGGCCGCGGGCGGCCTCTTGAGGCCCAGTTTCGCTGGCGCTGGCGCCTTAACGCCAGCCTGGCGGCCGGCCCGCCCCGGCAGGGCCCCCTCGCCCGCCCAGGCAGGGGCAACGGAGGTCTCGGGTATCGGGCGGCGGCGGAGGGTTTGGCGACCACCTCCCAGCCCAGGGCGGCCGTGACCCAGCAAACCCTTCGGCGCTTGGCGCCCCGCCCAAGATCCCGCACGTCGCTCACAGGGACGTGGCCCCGGAGGCTTCAGGGCCCGGGGCCCGCGGTCCCTTGGGCATCGGCCCTGCCCGCCCACGCGGCCCTAGGCGCAGCCCGGCCGCAGCCCGGGCCGGCCCTCCTGCCCGACAGCAGCTGGCCCGAAGCCACCGGGAGCCACCATTGAGTCGCCACGGCCCCTCAGCCCCGGCAAGGCCACCCTTGCCCCCACACCCCCCGCCGAGCTCAGGACCCCGCCCCTGGTGGCCGGCAGGCCCGGGGAAGCGGCCCCTGCCCTCGATCCCGCTCCCGCACCCGGCCGCGGTGACACGCCAGAGGGGCGGGGTGGGGGGGGGCTTTTGTCAGAGGGAGCTGTGGAGGGACACACCGGCACACAGGTGGCGGCGCCGGGGCTGGGCGCCGGTGGGGGCGGCCAGGTGCAGGTCGAGGGGCTCGCGGGCCGAAAGGACGGCAACTGGGCCCGCGGCGGAGTCTGGGTCCGGGCCAGCCACCCCGGGAGCGTCTGGGGTGCGCCTGCCTTCCAGGGCCGCCTTCTGGCCGCCTGGCCGGCCGGGCCGGCGGGGAGCGACCCCGCCGGCGCGCGCCGTGGTGGGAGGGGCCTGAGGAGGTGGGGCCTGCAGCGGGGCCCGGCGGGGGCGGAGCCGGCGGCCCCCGCCGCGGGCGAGTAAAGGAGAAGGCGGGCGGAGCGGGAGGCAAAAAGCCTACAGCACCCGGTATTCCCAGGCGGTCTCCCATCCAAGTACTAACCAGGCCCGACCCTGCTTAGCTTCCGAGATCAGACGAGATCGGGCGCGTTCAGGGTGGTATGGCCGTAGACGGGGGCGGGGGGCCGCGGGCGGCCTCTTGAGGCCCAGTTTCGCTGGCGCTGGCGCCTTAACGCCAGCCTGGCGGCCGGCCCGCCCCGGCAGGGCCCCCTCGCCCGCCCAGGCAGGGGCAACGGAGGTCTCGGGTATCGGGCGGCGGCGGAGGGTTTGGCGACCACCTCCCAGCCCAGGGCGGCCGTGACCCAGCAAACCCTTCGGCGCTTGGCGCCCCGCCCAAGATCCCGCACGTCGCTCACAGGGACGTGGCCCCGGAGGCTTCAGGGCCCGGGGCCCGCGGTCCCTTGGGCATCGGCCCTGCCCGCCCACGCGGCCCTAGGCGCAGCCCGGCCGCAGCCCGGGCCGGCCCTCCTGCCCGACAGCAGCTGGCCCGAAGCCACCGGGAGCCACCATTGAGTCGCCACGGCCCCTCAGCCCCGGCAAGGCCACCCTTGCCCCCACACCCCCCGCCGAGCTCAGGACCCCGCCCCTGGTGGCCGGCAGGCCCGGGGAAGCGGCCCCTGCCCTCGATCCCGCTCCCGCACCCGGCCGCGGTGACACGCCAGAGGGGCGGGGTGGGGGGGGGCTTTTGTCGGAGGGAGCTGTGGAGGGACACACCGGCACACAGGTGGCGGCGCCGGGGTTGGGCGCCGGTGGGGGCGGCCAGGTGCAGGTCGAGGGGCTCGCGGGCCGAAAGGACGGCAACTGGGCCCGCGGCGGAGTCTGGGTCCGGGCCAGCCACCCCGGGAGCGTCTGGGGTGCGGCTGCCTTCCAGGGCCGCCTTCTGGCCGCCTGGCCGGCCGGGCCGGCGGGGAGCGACCCCGCCGGCGCGCGCCGTGGTGGGAGGGGCCTGAGGAGGTGGGGCCTGCAGCGGGGCCCGGCGGGGGCGGAGCCGGCGACCCCGCCGCGGGCGAGTAAAGGAGAAGGCGGGCGGAGCGGGAGGCAAAAAGCCTACAGCACCCGGTATTCCCAGGCGGTCTCCCATCCAAGTACTAACCAGGCCCGACCCTGCTTAGCTTCCGAGATCAGACGAGATCGGGCGCGTTCAGGGTGGTATGGCCGTAGACGGGGGCGGGGGGCCGCGGGCGGCCTCTTGAGGCCCAGTTTCGCTGGCGCTGGCGCCTTAACGCCAGCCTGGCGGCCGGCCCGCCCCGGCAGGGCCCCCTCGCCCGCCCAGGCAGGGGCAACGGAGGTCTCGGGTATCGGGCGGCGGCGGAGGGTTTGGCGACCACCTCCCAGCCCAGGGCGGCCGTGACCCAGCAAACCCTTCGGCGCTTGGCGCCCCGCCCAAGATCCCGCACGTCGCTCACAGGGACGTGGCCCCGGAGGCTTCAGGGCCCGGGGCCCGCGGTCCCTTGGGCATCGGCCCTGCCCGCCCACGCGGCCCTAGGCGCAGCCCGGCCGCAGCCCGGGCCGGCCCTCCTGCCCGACAGCAGCTGGCCCGAAGCCACCGGGAGCCACCATTGAGTCGCCACGGCCCCTCAGCCCCGGCAAGGCCACCCTTGCCCCCACACCCCCCGCCGAGCTCAGGACCCCGCCCCTGGTGGCCGGCAGGCCCGGGGAAGCGGCCCCTGCCCTCGATCCCGCTCCCGCACCCGGCCGCGGTGACACGCCAGAGGGGCGGGGTGGGGGGGGGCTTTTGTCAGAGGGAGCTGTGGAGGGACACACCGGCACACAGGTGGCGGCGCCGGGGTTGGGCGCCGGTGGGGGCGGCCAGGTGCAGGTCGAGGGGCTCGCGGGCCGAAAGGACGGCAACTGGGCCCGCGGCGGAGTCTGGGTCCGGGCCAGCCACCCCGGGAGCGTGTGGGGTGCGGCTGCCTTCCAGGGCCGCCTTCTGGCCGCCTGGCCGGCCGGGCCGGCGGGGAGCGACCCCGCCGGCGCGCGCCGTGGTGGGAGGGGCCTGAGGAGGTGGGGCCTGCAGCGGGGCCCGGCGGGGGCGGAGCCGGCGACCCCGCCGCGGGCGAGTAAAGGAGAAGGCGGGCGGAGCGGGAGGCAAAAAGCCTACAGCACCCGGTATTCCCAGGCGGTCTCCCATCCAAGTACTAACCAGGCCCGACCCTGCTTAGCTTCCGAGATCAGACGAGATCGGGCGCGTTCAGGGTGGTATGGCCGTAGACGGGGGCGGGGGGCCGCGGGCGGCCTCTTGAGGTCCAGTTTCGCTGGCGCTGGCGCCTTAACGCCAGCCTGGCGGCCGGCCCGCCCCGGCAGGGCCCCCTCGCCCGCCCAGGCAGGGGCAACGGAGGTCTCGGGTATCGGGCGGCGGCGGAGGGTTTGGCGACCACCTCCCAGCCCAGGGCGGCCGTGACCCAGCAAACCCTTCGGCGCTTGGCGCCCCGCCCAAGATCCCGCACGTCGCTCACAGGGACGTGGCCCCGGAGGCTTCAGGTCCCGGGGCCCGCGGTCCCTTGGGCATCGGCCCTGCCCGCCCACGCGGCCCTAGGCGCAGCCCGGCCGCAGCCCGGGCCGGCCCTCCTGCCCGACAGCAGCTGGCCCGAAGCCACCGGGAGCCACCATTGAGTCGCCACGGCCCCTCAGCCCCGGCAAGGCCACCCTTGCCCCCACACCCCCCGCCGAGCTCAGGACCCCGCCCCTGGTGGCCGGCAGGCCCGGGGAAGCGGCCCCTGCCCTCGATCCCGCTCCCGCACCCGGCCGCGGTGACACGCCAGAGGGGCGGGGTGGGGGGGGGCTTTTGTCGGAGGGAGCTGTGGAGGGACACACCGGCACACAGGTGGCGGCGCCGGGGCTGGGCGCCGGTGGGGGCGGCCAGGTGCAGGTCGAGGGGCTCGCGGGCCGAAAGGACGGCAACTGGGCCCGCGGCGGAGTCTGGGTCCGGGCCAGCCACCCCGGGAGCGTCTGGGGTGCGGCTGCCTTCCAGGGCCGCCTTCTGGCCGCCTGGCCGGCCGGGCCGGCGGGGAGCGACCCCGCCGGCGCGCGCCGTGGTGGGAGGGGCCTGAGGAGGTGGGGCCTGCAGCGGGGCCCGGCGGGGGCGGAGCCGGCGGCCCCCGCCGCGGGCGAGTAAAGGAGAAGGCGGGCGGAGCGGGAGGCAAAAAGCCTACAGCACCCGGTATTCCCAGGCGGTCTCCCATCCAAGTACTAACCAGGCCCGACCCTGCTTAGCTTCCGAGATCAGACGAGATCGGGCGCGTTCAGGGTGGTATGGCCGTAGACGGGGGCGGGGTCCGCGGGCGGCCTCTTGAGGCCCAGTTTCGCTGGCGCTGGCGCCTTAACGCCAGCCTGGCGGCCGGCCCGCCCCGGCAGGGCCCCCTCGCCCGCCCAGGCAGGGGCAACGGAGGTCTCGGGTATCGGGCGGCGGCGGAGGGTTTGGCGACCACCTCCCAGCCCAGGGCGGCCGTGACCCAGCAAACCCTTCGGCGCTTGGCGCCCCGCCCAAGATCCCGCACGTCGCTCACAGGGACGTGGCCCCGGAGGCTTCAGGGCCCGGGGCCCGCGGTCCCTTGGGCATCGGCCCTGCCCGCCCACGCGGCCCTAGGCGCAGCCCGGCCGCAGCCCGGGCCGGCCCTCCTGCCCGACAGCAGCTGGCCCGAAGCCACCGGGAGCCACCATTGAGTCGCCACGGCCCCTCAGCCCCGGCAAGGCCACCCTTGCCCCCACACCCCCCGCCGAGCTCAGGACCCCGCCCCTGGTGGCCGGCAGGCCCGGGGAAGCGGCCCCTGCCCTCGATCCCGCTCCCGCACCCGGCCGCGGTGACACGCCAGAGGGGCGGGGTGGGGGGGGGCTTTTGACGGAGGGAGCTGTGGAGGGACATACCGGCACACAGGTGGCGGCGCCGGGGCTGGGCGCCGGTGGGGGCGGCCAGGTGCAGGTCGAGGGGCTCGCGGGCCGAAAGGACGGCAACTGGGCCCATGGCGGAGTCTGGGTCTGGAGGGCTCTGAGCCTCCATCCGCTCTGTTGCCTCGGGTCTACCGGCCCGACGCCTGGTAGCGCGACACCCCACCGGCCCAGAGACGTAGCCTCCCCAGCTGTGCTCACAGCGAGTCCAACCGCAGCCTGCATCCCTCCACGGGACACTTGGATTACTCCCGCGATCCCCACGAGGTGCGGCACCCGGCGGCCGAATGGGCTGAGATCCTGCCCTTGCGGCGCCCTGTGGCCACCTCCGCCTCCCTCACGGTACTGGCCGAGGCCTCGGACCAGCGGGCCCCGGCTCCCAGCTCAGCGCTGCTCCTCCGCCCCTCTCACCTCCTGCCCGACGTCCAGGCTACCGAGCACCCTCCACCCCCGCCCACCTTCATGCCACTCAGCCGGAACCCGGGAGGCAATGCCAACTACCAGGTGTATGACAGTCTGGTGCTGAAGCGGCAACCGCAGGAGGGCCAAGCGCGGGCCAACTCGCTGCTACCTTCCACCTCGGCCTCCAGGCCCTCTCTGCACGGGAGCCAGACTGGGAAAATGAACTTACCAGCAGCAAGTGGGGGCAGGGGCAGGGGGCGGCAGGGCATGGAGAGAGGAATAAAGAGCGCCAGAGTCCAGGAAACATTGGTGGTCTGTGGCTTGGAAGCGCCACTCCTTCTGCCAGCCTGGGTCCCTGCGCTTGGCTTCCTGCAATAAGAAGCCAGTGTCCCCTTCTTGGCCTGAGGGTCCCTTTGGTTTAGTGGCCACAGTTCTGCCAGCAGGCCCCTCCTGGTCCTATACCATGCACTAAGTATATCTGCAGCTGCAGACTCCAAACCCCTGGTCTCTGGGCACCTCCTCTGTGTCTCAGCTGTCCCTGTCCACAGAGAGCCTCATACAAGAAGTTGCTTCCAAACTGGGAGGTTCCACATCTGGGCAGGTCCAGCTCCAGGCCCAGTGAAGGGCATGAAGAAGGCTGAGGCTCTGGACTCCAGCCAGGCCTTCAGCAGGCCTCTGAGGCCAAGGTCTTCCTAGTCTCAAGAGGGGCCAAGAGACGCAATGTGTCATTTGAACAAGTGAGTCAGCGGGCGGTGAGCGAATGAATGACCGCTCGAGGGGATGTATGCCGGCCACCGGGCCCTGTTTGACTGTCCAGGCTCAGCTTACCTGACCCTGGTTACCAGGGAATGCCACTCTGGGCCCTCCTTTTCATCCCCCTCCCTCACTGTGACCTCACCACCTGCCCCATTATGACCCAGTCTGGCTCCCAGTTAAAACTGGAGGGCAGAGGGCCCAGGCAGTCCTGGGACCAACGGCCATGGGTGAGCGAAACTACTACCGAGCCGAGCCGTTCACTGGCCCCATCCCCAGGAAATGCCAGGAGCAAGGATACTCAATTCTTCTGATCCCGGTCAGCTTCATCTTGCTCAACGTGGGGATCAACATGGTGACTATGGTCAGGGCAGGATCTGTGCAGCGCGGTTGGGGGAGCCCTGGGGTCTTGAAGGGGCTGAGGTGGGAGGGCTGCTGGGGTGTGACCGGGACAAGGGTTGGATTTCAGGGCTCACCCTGCTCCCGGCCTCCCCCCTCCCCTTCTTGCCTCAACTCTGGAGGCATCTGAAGAGATTCTTGCGGGCACTTTTCAATCGTATTTTCCACAAAGGTGAGTGGGCGCCGGCGTGGGTTCAGGGGATGTGGGCCTGTCCCCTTTCTTCTATCCCTGCTTTGATTCTCAGCCCCTCAGGAACCCAGGCCCTGACCCATCTCGCCTTTCCCCACAGACAAGCAAGCCAGCTGTGTAGGCACCCATCGCATGTGCATGCGCTGCTCCGTGGATCCCAAGAACCTGTGCTCAAGAGTTTCTTCCCACTTCTGCCATCGCCCAAGCTTCCTGCTCGGGCAGGTAAACCCACCTTGACTACTGCCTGCAGCGGGGCTCGGCGGGGGCGGAGCCGGCGGCCCCCCCGCCGCGGGCGAGTAAAGGAGAAGGCGGGCGGAGCGGGAGGCAAAAAGCCTACAGCACCCGGTATTCCCAGGCGGTCTCCCATCCAAGTACTAACCAGGCCCGACCCTGCTTAGCTTCCGAGATCAGACGAGATCGGGCGCGTTCAGGGTGGTATGGCCGTAGACGGGGGCGGGGGGCCGCGGGCGGCCTCTTGAGGCCCAGTTTCGCTGGCGCTGGCGCCTTAACGCCAGCCTGGCGGCCGGCCCGCCCCGGCAGGGCCCCCTCGCCCGCCCAGGCAGGGGCAACGGAGGTCTCGGGTATCGGGCGGCGGCGGAGGGTTTGGCGACCACCTCCCAGCCCAGGGCGGCCGTGACCCAGCAAACCCTTCGGCGCTTGGCGCCCCGCCCAAGATCCCGCACGTCGCTCACAGGGACGTGGCCCCGGAGGCTTCAGGGCCCGGGGCCCGCGGTCCCTTGGGCATCGGCCCTGCCCGCCCACGCGGCCCTAGGCGCAGCCCGGCCGCAGCCCGGGCCGGCCCTCCTGCCCGACAGCAGCTGGCCCGAAGCCACCGGGAGCCACCATTGAGTCGCCACGGCCCCTCAGCCCCGGCAAGGCCACCCTTGCCCCCACACCCCCCGCCGAGCTCAGGACCCCGCCCCTGGTGGCCGGCAGGCCCGGGGAAGCGGCCCCTGCCCTCGATCCCGCTCCCGCACCCGGCCGCGGTGACACGCCAGAGGGGCGGGGTGGGGGGGGGCTTTTGTCGGAGGGAGCTGTGGAGGGACACACCGGCACACAGGTGGCGGCGCCGGGGTTGGGCGCCGGTGGGGGCGGCCAGGTGCAGGTCGAGGGGCTCGCGGGCCGAAAGGACGGCAACTGGGCCCGCGGCGGAGTCTGGGTCCGGGCCAGCCACCCCGGGAGCGTCTGGGGTGCGGCTGCCTTCCAGGGCCGCCTTCTGGCCGCCTGGCCGGCCGGGCCGGCGGGGAGCGACCCCGCCGGCGCGCGCCGTGGTGGGAGGGGCCTGAGGAGGTGGGGCCTGCAGCGGGGCCCGGCGGGGGCGGAGCCGGCGACCCCGCCGCGGGCGAGTAAAGGAGAAGGCGGGCGGAGCGGGAGGCAAAAAGCCTACAGCACCCGGTATTCCCAGGCGGTCTCCCATCCAAGTACTAACCAGGCCCGACCCTGCTTAGCTTCCGAGATCAGACGAGATCGGGCGCGTTCAGGGTGGTATGGCCGTAGACGGGGGCGGGGGGCCGCGGGCGGCCTCTTGAGGCCCAGTTTCGCTGGCGCTGGCGCCTTAACGCCAGCCTGGCGGCCGGCCCGCCCCGGCAGGGCCCCCTCGCCCGCCCAGGCAGGGGCAACGGAGGTCTCGGGTATCGGGCGGCGGCGGAGGGTTTGGCGACCACCTCCCAGCCCAGGGCGGCCGTGACCCAGCAAACCCTTCGGCACTTGGCGCCCCGCCCAAGATCCCGCACGTCGCTCACAGGGACGTGGCCCCGGAGGCTTCAGGGCCCGGGGCCCGCGGTCCCTTGGGCATCGGCCCTGCCCGCCCACGCGGCCCTAGGCGCAGCCCGGCCGCAGCCCGGGCCGGCCCTCCTGCCCGACAGCAGCTGGCCCGAAGCCACCGGGAGCCACCATTGAGTCGCCACGGCCCCTCAGCCCCGGCAAGGCCACCCTTGCCCCCACACCCCCCGCCGAGCTCAGGACCCCGCCCCTGGTGGCCGGCAGGCCCGGGGAAGCGGCCCCTGCCCTCGATCCCGCTCCCGCACCCGGCCGCGGTGACACGCCAGAGGGGCGGGGTGGGGGGGGGCTTTTGTCGGAGGGAGCTGTGGAGGGACACACCGGCACACAGGTGGCGGCGCCGGGGTTGGGCGCCGGTGGGGGCGGCCAGGTGCAGGTCGAGGGGCTCGCGGGCCGAAAGGACGGCAACTGGGCCCGCGGCGGAGTCTGGGTCCGGGCCAGCCACCCCGGGAGCGTCTGGGGTGCGGCTGCCTTCCAGGGCCGCCTTCTGGCCGCCTGGCCGGCCGGGCCGGCGGGGAGCGACCCCGCCGGCGCGCGCCGTGGTGGGAGGGGCCTGAGGAGGTGGGGCCTGCAGCGGGGCCCGGCGGGGGCGGAGCCGGCGACCCCGCCGCGGGCGAGTAAAGGAGAAGGCGGGCGGAGCGGGAGGCAAAAAGCCTACAGCACCCGGTATTCCCAGGCGGTCTCCCATCCAAGTACTAACCAGGCCCGACCCTGCTTAGCTTCCGAGATCAGACGAGATCGGGCGCGTTCAGGGTGGTATGGCCGTAGACGGGGGCGGGGGGCCGCGGGCGGCCTCTTGAGGCCCAGTTTCGCTGGCGCTGGCGCCTTAACGCCAGCCTGGCGGCCGGCCCGCCCCGGCAGGGCCCCCTCGCCCGCCCAGGCAGGGGCAACGGAGGTCTCGGGTATCGGGCGGCGGCGGAGGGTTTGGCGACCACCTCCCAGCCCAGGGCGGCCGTGACCCAGCAAACCCTTCGGCGCTTGGCGCCCCGCCCAAGATCCCGCACGTCGCTCACAGGGACGTGGCCCCGGAGGCTTCAGGGCCCGGGGCCCGCGGTCCCTTGGGCATCGGCCCTGCCCGCCCACGCGGCCCTAGGCGCAGCCCGGCCGCAGCCCGGGCCGGCCCTCCTGCCCGACAGCAGCTGGCCCGAAGCCACCGGGAGCCACCATTGAGTCGCCACGGCCCCTCAGCCCCGGCAAGGCCACCCTTGCCCCCACACCCCCCGCCGAGCTCAGGACCCCGCCCCTGGTGGCCGGCAGGCCCGGGGAAGCGGCCCCTGCCCTCGATCCCGCTCCCGCACCCGGCCGCGGTGACACGCCAGAGGGGCGGGGTGGGGGGGGGCTTTTGTCAGAGGGAGCTGTGGAGGGACACACCGGCACACAGGTGGCGGCGCCGGGGCTGGGCGCCGGTGGGGGCGGCCAGGTGCAGGTCGAGGGGCTCGCGGGCCGAAAGGACGGCAACTGGGCCCGCGGCGGAGTCTGGGTCCGGGCCAGCCACCCCGGGAGCGTCTGGGGTGCGCCTGCCTTCCAGGGCCGCCTTCTGGCCGCCTGGCCGGCCGGGCCGGCGGGGAGCGACCCCGCCGGCGCGCGCCGTGGTGGGAGGGGCCTGAGGAGGTGGGGCCTGCAGCGGGGCCCGGCGGGGGCGGAGCCGGCGACCCCGCCGCGGGCGAGTAAAGGAGAAGGCGGGCGGAGCGGGAGGCAAAAAGCCTACAGCACCCGGTATTCCCAGGCGGTCTCCCATCCAAGTACTAACCAGGCCCGACCCTGCTTAGCTTCCGAGATCAGACGAGATCGGGCGCGTTCAGGGTGGTATGGCCGTAGACGGGGGCGGGGGGCCGCGGGCGGCCTCTTGAGGCCCAGTTTCGCTGGCGCTGGCGCCTTAACGCCAGCCTGGCGGCCGGCCCGCCCCGGCAGGGCCCCCTCGCCCGCCCAGGCAGGGGCAACGGAGGTCTCGGGTATCGGGCGGCGGCGGAGGGTTTGGCGACCACCTCCCAGCCCAGGGCGGCCGTGACCCAGCAAACCCTTCGGCGCTTGGCGCCCCGCCCAAGATCCCGCACGTCGCTCACAGGGACGTGGCCCCGGAGGCTTCAGGGCCCGGGGCCCGCGGTCCCTTGGGCATCGGCCCTGCCCGCCCACGCGGCCCTAGGCGCAGCCCGGCCGCAGCCCGGGCCGGCCCTCCTGCCCGACAGCAGCTGGCCCGAAGCCACCGGGAGCCACCAATGAGTCGCCACGGCCCCTCAGCCCCGGCAAGGCCACCCTTGCCCCCACACCCCCCGCCGAGCTCAGGACCCCGCCCCTGGTGGCCGGCAGGCCCGGGGAAGCGGCCCCTGCCCTCGATCCCGCTCCCGCACCCGGCCGCGGTGACACGCCAGAGGGGCGGGGTGGGGGGGGGCTTTTGTCGGAGGGAGCTGTGGAGGGACACACCGGCACACAGGTGGCGGCGCCGGGGCTGGGCGCCGGTGGGGGCGGCCAGGTGCAGGTCGAGGGGCTCGCGGGCCGAAAGGACGGCAACTGGGCCCGCGGCGGAGTCTGGGTCCGGGCCAGCCACCCCGGGAGCGTCTGGGGTGCGCCTGCCTTCCAGGGCCGCCTTCTGGCCGCCTGGCCGGCCGGGCCGGCGGGGAGCGACCCCGCCGGCGCGCGCCGTGGTGGGAGGGGCCTGAGGAGGTGGGGCCTGCAGCGGGGCCCGGCGGGGGCGGAGCCGGCGGCCCCCGCCGCGGGCGAGTAAAGGAGAAGGCGGGCGGAGCGGGAGGCAAAAAGCCTACAGCACCCGGTATTCCCAGGCGGTCTCCCATCCAAGTACTAACCAGGCCCGACCCTGCTTAGCTTCCGAGATCAGACGAGATCGGGCGCGTTCAGGGTGGTATGGCCGTAGACGGGGGCGGGGGGCCGCGGGCGGCCTCTTGAGGCCCAGTTTCGCTGGCGCTGGCGCCTTAACGCCAGCCTGGCGGCCGGCCCGCCCCGGCAGGGCCCCCTCGCCCGCCCAGGCAGGGGCAACGGAGGTCTCGGGTATCGGGCGGCGGCGGAGGGTTTGGCGACCACCTCCCAGCCCAGGGCGGCCGTGACCCAGCAAACCCTTCGGCGCTTGGCGCCCCGCCCAAGATCCCGCACGTCGCTCACAGGGACGTGGCCCCGGAGGCTTCAGGGCCCGGGGCCCGCGGTCCCTTGGGCATCGGCCCTGCCCGCCCACGCGGCCCTAGGCGCAGCCCGGCCGCAGCCCGGGCCGGCCCTCCTGCCCGACAGCAGCTGGCCCGAAGCCACCGGGAGCCACCATTGAGTCGCCACGGCCCCTCAGCCCCGGCAAGGCCACCCTTGCCCCCACACCCCCCGCCGAGCTCAGGACCCCGCCCCTGGTGGCCGGCAGGCCCGGGGAAGCGGCCCCTGCCCTCGATCCCGCTCCCGCACCCGGCCGCGGTGACACGCCAGAGGGGCGGGGTGGGGGGGGGCTTTTGTCAGAGGGAGCTGTGGAGGGACACACCGGCACACAGGTGGCGGCGCCGGGGCTGGGCGCCGGTGGGGGCGGCCAGGTGCAGGTCGAGGGGCTCGCGGGCCGAAAGGACGGCAACTGGGCCCGCGGCGGAGTCTGGGTCCGGGCCAGCCACCCCGGGAGCGTCTGGGGTGCGCCTGCCTTCCAGGGCCGCCTTCTGGCCGCCTGGCCGGCCGGGCCGGCGGGGAGCGACCCCGCCGGCGCGCGCCGTGGTGGGAGGGGCCTGAGGAGGTGGGGCCTGCAGCGGGGCCCGGCGGGGGCGGAGCCGGCGGCCCCCGCCGCGGGCGAGTAAAGGAGAAGGCGGGCGGAGCGGGAGGCAAAAAGCCTACAGCACCCGGTATTCCCAGGCGGTCTCCCATCCAAGTACTAACCAGGCCCGACCCTGCTTAGCTTCCGAGATCAGACGAGATCGGGCGCGTTCAGGGTGGTATGGCCGTAGACGGGGGCGGGGGGCCGCGGGCGGCCTCTTGAGGCCCAGTTTCGCTGGCGCTGGCGCCTTAACGCCAGCCTGGCGGCCGGCCCGCCCCGGCAGGGCCCCCTCGCCCGCCCAGGCAGGGGCAACGGAGGTCTCGGGTATCGGGCGGCGGCGGAGGGTTTGGCGACCACCTCCCAGCCCAGGGCGGCCGTGACCCAGCAAACCCTTCGGCGCTTGGCGCCCCGCCCAAGATCCCGCACGTCGCTCACAGGGACGTGGCCCCGGAGGCTTCAGGGCCCGGGGCCCGCGGTCCCTTGGGCATCGGCCCTGCCCGCCCACGCGGCCCTAGGCGCAGCCCGGCCGCAGCCCGGGCCGGCCCTCCTGCCCGACAGCAGCTGGCCCGAAGCCACCGGGAGCCACCATTGAGTCGCCACGGCCCCTCAGCCCCGGCAAGGCCACCCTTGCCCCCACACCCCCCGCCGAGCTCAGGACCCCGCCCCTGGTGGCCGGCAGGCCCGGGGAAGCGGCCCCTGCCCTCGATCCCGCTCCCGCACCCGGCCGCGGTGACACGCCAGAGGGGCGGGGTGGGGGGGGGCTTTTGTCGGAGGGAGCTGTGGAGGGACACACCGGCACACAGGTGGCGGCGCCGGGGTTGGGCGCCGGTGGGGGCGGCCAGGTGCAGGTCGAGGGGCTCGCGGGCCGAAAGGACGGCAACTGGGCCCGCGGCGGAGTCTGGGTCCGGGCCAGCCACCCCGGGAGCGTCTGGGGTGCGGCTGCCTTCCAGGGCCGCCTTCTGGCCGCCTGGCCGGCCGGGCCGGCGGGGAGCGACCCCGCCGGCGCGCGCCGTGGTGGGAGGGGCCTGAGGAGGTGGGGCCTGCAGCGGGGCCCGGCGGGGGCGGAGCCGGCGACCCCGCCGCGGGCGAGTAAAGGAGAAGGCGGGCGGAGCGGGAGGCAAAAAGCCTACAGCACCCGGTATTCCCAGGCGGTCTCCCATCCAAGTACTAACCAGGCCCGACCCTGCTTAGCTTCCGAGATCAGACGAGATCGGGCGCGTTCAGGGTGGTATGGCCGTAGACGGGGGCGGGGGGCCGCGGGCGGCCTCTTGAGGCCCAGTTTCGCTGGCGCTGGCGCCTTAACGCCAGCCTGGCGGCCGGCCCGCCCCGGCAGGGCCCCCTCGCCCGCCCAGGCAGGGGCAACGGAGGTCTCGGGTATCGGGCGGCGGCGGAGGGTTTGGCGACCACCTCCCAGCCCAGGGCGGCCGTGACCCAGCAAACCCTTCGGCGCTTGGCGCCCCGCCCAAGATCCCGCACGTCGCTCACAGGGACGTGGCCCCGGAGGCTTCAGGGCCCGGGGCCCGCGGTCCCTTGGGCATCGGCCCTGCCCGCCCACGCGGCCCTAGGCGCAGCCCGGCCGCAGCCCGGGCCGGCCCTCCTGCCCGACAGCAGCTGGCCCGAAGCCACCGGGAGCCACCATTGAGTCGCCACGGCCCCTCAGCCCCGGCAAGGCCACCCTTGCCCCCACACCCCCCGCCGAGCTCAGGACCCCGCCCCTGGTGGCCGGCAGGCCCGGGGAAGCGGCCCCTGCCCTCGATCCCGCTCCCGCACCCGGCCGCGGTGACACGCCAGAGGGGCGGGGTGGGGGGGGGCTTTTGTCAGAGGGAGCTGTGGAGGGACACACCGGCACACAGGTGGCGGCGCCGGGGTTGGGCGCCGGTGGGGGCGGCCAGGTGCAGGTCGAGGGGCTCGCGGGCCGAAAGGACGGCAACTGGGCCCGCGGCGGAGTCTGGGTCCGGGCCAGCCACCCCGGGAGCGTGTGGGGTGCGGCTGCCTTCCAGGGCCGCCTTCTGGCCGCCTGGCCGGCCGGGCCGGCGGGGAGCGACCCCGCCGGCGCGCGCCGTGGTGGGAGGGGCCTGAGGAGGTGGGGCCTGCAGCGGGGCCCGGCGGGGGCGGAGCCGGCGACCCCGCCGCGGGCGAGTAAAGGAGAAGGCGGGCGGAGCGGGAGGCAAAAAGCCTACAGCACCCGGTATTCCCAGGCGGTCTCCCATCCAAGTACTAACCAGGCCCGACCCTGCTTAGCTTCCGAGATCAGACGAGATCGGGCGCGTTCAGGGTGGTATGGCCGTAGACGGGGGCGGGGGGCCGCGGGCGGCCTCTTGAGGTCCAGTTTCGCTGGCGCTGGCGCCTTAACGCCAGCCTGGCGGCCGGCCCGCCCCGGCAGGGCCCCCTCGCCCGCCCAGGCAGGGGCAACGGAGGTCTCGGGTATCGGGCGGCGGCGGAGGGTTTGGCGACCACCTCCCAGCCCAGGGCGGCCGTGACCCAGCAAACCCTTCGGCGCTTGGCGCCCCGCCCAAGATCCCGCACGTCGCTCACAGGGACGTGGCCCCGGAGGCTTCAGGGCCCGGGGCCCGCGGTCCCTTGGGCATCGGCCCTGCCCGCCCACGCGGCCCTAGGCGCAGCCCGGCCGCAGCCCGGGCCGGCCCTCCTGCCCGACAGCAGCTGGCCCGAAGCCACCGGGAGCCACCATTGAGTCGCCACGGCCCCTCAGCCCCGGCAAGGCCACCCTTGCCCCCACACCCCCCGCCGAGCTCAGGACCCCGCCCCTGGTGGCCGGCAGGCCCGGGGAAGCGGCCCCTGCCCTCGATCCCGCTCCCGCACCCGGCCGCGGTGACACGCCAGAGGGGCGGGGTGGGGGGGGGCTTTTGACGGAGGGAGCTGTGGAGGGACATACCGGCACACAGGTGGCGGCGCCGGGGCTGGGCGCCGGTGGGGGCGGCCAGGTGCAGGTCGAGGGGCTCGCGGGCCGAAAGGACGGCAACTGGGCCCATGGCGGAGTCTGGGTCTGGAGGGCTCTGAGCCTCCATCCGCTCTGTTGCCTCGGGTCTACCGGCCCGACGCCTGGTAGCGCGACACCCCACCGGCCCAGAGACGTAGCCTCCCCAGCTGTGCTCACAGCGAGTCCAACCGCAGCCTGCATCCCTCCACGGGACACTTGGATTACTCCCGCGATCCCCACGAGGTGCGGCACCCGGCGGCCGAATGGGCTGAGATCCTGCCCTTGCGGCGCCCTGTGGCCACCTCCGCCTCCCTCACGGTACTGGCCGAGGCCTCGGACCAGCGGGCCCCGGCTCCCAGCTCAGCGCTGCTCCTCCGCCCCTCTCACCTCCTGCCCGACGTCCAGGCTACCGAGCACCCTCCACCCCCGCCCACCTTCATGCCACTCAGCCGGAACCCGGGAGGCAATGCCAACTACCAGGTGTATGACAGTCTGGTGCTGAAGCGGCAACCGCAGGAGGGCCAAGCGCGGGCCAACTCGCTGCTACCTTCCACCTCGGCCTCCAGGCCCTCTCTGCACGGGAGCCAGACTGGGAAAATGAACTTACCAGCAGCAAGTGGGGGCAGGGGCAGGGGGCGGCAGGGCATGGAGAGAGGAATAAAGAGCGCCAGAGTCCAGGAAACATTGGTGGTCTGTGGCTTGGAAGCGCCACTCCTTCTGCCAGCCTGGGTCCCTGCGCTTGGCTTCCTGCAATAAGAAGCCAGTGTCCCCTTCTTGGCCTGAGGGTCCCTTTGGTTTAGTGGCCACAGTTCTGCCAGCAGGCCCCTCCTGGTCCTATACCATGCACTAAGTATATCTGCAGCTGCAGACTCCAAACCCCTGGTCTCTGGGCACCTCCTCTGTGTCTCAGCTGTCCCTGTCCACAGAGAGCCTCATACAAGAAGTTGCTTCCAAACTGGGAGGTTCCACATCTGGGCAGGTCCAGCTCCAGGCCCAGTGAAGGGCATGAAGAAGGCTGAGGCTCTGGACTCCAGCCAGGCCTTCAGCAGGCCTCTGAGGCCAAGGTCTTCCTAGTCTCAAGAGGGGCCAAGAGACGCAATGTGTCATTTGAACAAGTGAGTCAGCGGGCGGTGAGCGAATGAATGACCGCTCGAGGGGATGTATGCCGGCCACCGGGCCCTGTTTGACTGTCCAGGCTCAGCTTACCTGACCCTGGTTACCAGGGAATGCCACTCTGGGCCCTCCTTTTCATCCCCCTCCCTCACTGTGACCTCACCACCTGCCCCATTATGACCCAGTCTGGCTCCCAGTTAAAACTGGAGGGCAGAGGGCCCAGGCAGTCCTGGGACCAACGGCCATGGGTGAGCGAAACTACTACCGAGCCGAGCCGTTCACTGGCCCCATCCCCAGGAAATGCCAGGAGCAAGGATACTCAATTCTTCTGATCCCGGTCAGCTTCATCTTGCTCAACGTGGGGATCAACATGGTGACTATGGTCAGGGCAGGATCTGTGCAGCGCGGTTGGGGGAGCCCTGGGGTCTTGAAGGGGCTGAGGTGGGAGGGCTGCTGGGGTGTGACCGGGACAAGGGTTGGATTTCAGGGCTCACCCTGCTCCCGGCCTCCCCCCTCCCCTTCTTGCCTCAACTCTGGAGGCATCTGAAGGGATTCTTGCGGGCACTTTTCAATCGTATTTTCCACAAAGGTGAGTGGGCGCCGGCGTGGGTTCAGGGGATGTGGGCCTGTCCCCTTTCTTCTATCCCTGCCTTGATTCTCAGCCCCTCAGGAACCCAGGCCCTGACCCATCTCGCCTTTCCCCACAGACAAGCAAGCCAGCTGTGTAGGCACCCATCGCATGTGCATGCGCTGCTCCGTGGATCCCAAGAACCTGTGCTCAAGAGTTTCTTCCCACTTCTGCCATCGCCCAAGCTTCCTGCTCGGGCAGGTAAACCCACCTTGACTACTGCCTGCAGCGGGGCTCGGCGGGGGCGGAGCCGGCGGCCCCCCCGCCGCGGGCGAGTAAAGGAGAAGGCGGGCGGAGCGGGAGGCAAAAAGCCTACAGCACCCGGTATTCCCAGGCGGTCTCCCATCCAAGTACTAACCAGGCCCGACCCTGCTTAGCTTCCGAGATCAGACGAGATCGGGCGCGTTCAGGGTGGTATGGCCGTAGACGGGGGCGGGGGGCCGCGGGCGGCCTCTTGAGGCCCAGTTTCGCTGGCGCTGGCGCCTTAACGCCAGCCTGGCGGCCGGCCCGCCCCGGCAGGGCCCCCTCGCCCGCCCAGGCAGGGGCAACGGAGGTCTCGGGTATCGGGCGGCGGCGGAGGGTTTGGCGACCACCTCCCAGCCCAGGGCGGCCGTGACCCAGCAAACCCTTCGGCGCTTGGCGCCCCGCCCAAGATCCCGCACGTCGCTCACAGGGACGTGGCCCCGGAGGCTTCAGGGCCCGGGGCCCGCGGTCCCTTGGGCATCGGCCCTGCCCGCCCACGCGGCCCTAGGCGCAGCCCGGCCGCAGCCCGGGCCGGCCCTCCTGCCCGACAGCAGCTGGCCCGAAGCCACCGGGAGCCACCAATGAGTCGCCACGGCCCCTCAGCCCCGGCAAGGCCACCCTTGCCCCCACACCCCCCGCCGAGCTCAGGACCCCGCCCCTGGTGGCCGGCAGGCCCGGGGAAGCGGCCCCTGCCCTCGATCCCGCTCCCGCACCCGGCCGCGGTGACACGCCAGAGGGGCGGGGTGGGGGGGGGCTTTTGTCGGAGGGAGCTGTGGAGGGACACACCGGCACACAGGTGGCGGCGCCGGGGCTGGGCGCCGGTGGGGGCGGCCAGGTGCAGGTCGAGGGGCTCGCGGGCCGAAAGGACGGCAACTGGGCCCGCGGCGGAGTCTGGGTCCGGGCCAGCCACCCCGGGAGCGTCTGGGGTGCGCCTGCCTTCCAGGGCCGCCTTCTGGCCGCCTGGCCGGCCGGGCCGGCGGGGAGCGACCCCGCCGGCGCGCGCCGTGGTGGGAGGGGCCTGAGGAGGTGGGGCCTGCAGCGGGGCCCGGCGGGGGCGGAGCCGGCGGCCCCCGCCGCGGGCGAGTAAAGGAGAAGGCGGGCGGAGCGGGAGGCAAAAAGCCTACAGCACCCGGTATTCCCAGGCGGTCTCCCATCCAAGTACTAACCAGGCCCGACCCTGCTTAGCTTCCGAGATCAGACGAGATCGGGCGCGTTCAGGGTGGTATGGCCGTAGACGGGGGCGGGGGGCCGCGGGCGGCCTCTTGAGGCCCAGTTTCGCTGGCGCTGGCGCCTTAACGCCAGCCTGGCGGCCGGCCCGCCCCGGCAGGGCCCCCTCGCCCGCCCAGGCAGGGGCAACGGAGGTCTCGGGTATCGGGCGGCGGCGGAGGGTTTGGCGACCACCTCCCAGCCCAGGGCGGCCGTGACCCAGCAAACCCTTCGGCGCTTGGCGCCCCGCCCAAGATCCCGCACGTCGCTCACAGGGACGTGGCCCCGGAGGCTTCAGGGCCCGGGGCCCGCGGTCCCTTGGGCATCGGCCCTGCCCGCCCACGCGGCCCTAGGCGCAGCCCGGCCGCAGCCCGGGCCGGCCCTCCTGCCCGACAGCAGCTGGCCCGAAGCCACCGGGAGCCACCATTGAGTCGCCACGGCCCCTCAGCCCCGGCAAGGCCACCCTTGCCCCCACACCCCCCGCCGAGCTCAGGACCCCGCCCCTGGTGGCCGGCAGGCCCGGGGAAGCGGCCCCTGCCCTCGATCCCGCTCCCGCACCCGGCCGCGGTGACACGCCAGAGGGGCGGGGTGGGGGGGGGCTTTTGTCAGAGGGAGCTGTGGAGGGACACACCGGCACACAGGTGGCGGCGCCGGGGCTGGGCGCCGGTGGGGGCGGCCAGGTGCAGGTCGAGGGGCTCGCGGGCCGAAAGGACGGCAACTGGGCCCGCGGCGGAGTCTGGGTCCGGGCCAGCCACCCCGGGAGCGTCTGGGGTGCGCCTGCCTTCCAGGGCCGCCTTCTGGCCGCCTGGCCGGCCGGGCCGGCGGGGAGCGACCCCGCCGGCGCGCGCCGTGGTGGGAGGGGCCTGAGGAGGTGGGGCCTGCAGCGGGGCCCGGCGGGGGCGGAGCCGGCGGCCCCCGCCGCGGGCGAGTAAAGGAGAAGGCGGGCGGAGCGGGAGGCAAAAAGCCTACAGCACCCGGTATTCCCAGGCGGTCTCCCATCCAAGTACTAACCAGGCCCGACCCTGCTTAGCTTCCGAGATCAGACGAGATCGGGCGCGTTCAGGGTGGTATGGCCGTAGACGGGGGCGGGGGGCCGCGGGCGGCCTCTTGAGGCCCAGTTTCGCTGGCGCTGGCGCCTTAACGCCAGCCTGGCGGCCGGCCCGCCCCGGCAGGGCCCCCTCGCCCGCCCAGGCAGGGGCAACGGAGGTCTCGGGTATCGGGCGGCGGCGGAGGGTTTGGCGACCACCTCCCAGCCCAGGGCGGCCGTGACCCAGCAAACCCTTCGGCGCTTGGCGCCCCGCCCAAGATCCCGCACGTCGCTCACAGGGACGTGGCCCCGGAGGCTTCAGGGCCCGGGGCCCGCGGTCCCTTGGGCATCGGCCCTGCCCGCCCACGCGGCCCTAGGCGCAGCCCGGCCGCAGCCCGGGCCGGCCCTCCTGCCCGACAGCAGCTGGCCCGAAGCCACCGGGAGCCACCAATGAGTCGCCACGGCCCCTCAGCCCCGGCAAGGCCACCCTTGCCCCCACACCCCCCGCCGAGCTCAGGACCCCGCCCCTGGTGGCCGGCAGGCCCGGGGAAGCGGCCCCTGCCCTCGATCCCGCTCCCGCACCCGGCCGCGGTGACACGCCAGAGGGGCGGGGTGGGGGGGGGCTTTTGTCGGAGGGAGCTGTGGAGGGACACACCGGCACACAGGTGGCGGCGCCGGGGCTGGGCGCCGGTGGGGGCGGCCAGGTGCAGGTCGAGGGGCTCGCGGGCCGAAAGGACGGCAACTGGGCCCGCGGCGGAGTCTGGGTCCGGGCCAGCCACCCCGGGAGCGTCTGGGGTGCGCCTGCCTTCCAGGGCCGCCTTCTGGCCGCCTGGCCGGCCGGGCCGGCGGGGAGCGACCCCGCCGGCGCGCGCCGTGGTGGGAGGGGCCTGAGGAGGTGGGGCCTGCAGCGGGGCCCGGCGGGGGCGGAGCCGGCGGCCCCCGCCGCGGGCGAGTAAAGGAGAAGGCGGGCGGAGCGGGAGGCAAAAAGCCTACAGCACCCGGTATTCCCAGGCGGTCTCCCATCCAAGTACTAACCAGGCCCGACCCTGCTTAGCTTCCGAGATCAGACGAGATCGGGCGCGTTCAGGGTGGTATGGCCGTAGACGGGGGCGGGGGGCCGCGGGCGGCCTCTTGAGGCCCAGTTTCGCTGGCGCTGGCGCCTTAACGCCAGCCTGGCGGCCGGCCCGCCCCGGCAGGGCCCCCTCGCCCGCCCAGGCAGGGGCAACGGAGGTCTCGGGTATCGGGCGGCGGCGGAGGGTTTGGCGACCACCTCCCAGCCCAGGGCGGCCGTGACCCAGCAAACCCTTCGGCGCTTGGCGCCCCGCCCAAGATCCCGCACGTCGCTCACAGGGACGTGGCCCCGGAGGCTTCAGGGCCCGGGGCCCGCGGTCCCTTGGGCATCGGCCCTGCCCGCCCACGCGGCCCTAGGCGCAGCCCGGCCGCAGCCCGGGCCGGCCCTCCTGCCCGACAGCAGCTGGCCCGAAGCCACCGGGAGCCACCATTGAGTCGCCACGGCCCCTCAGCCCCGGCAAGGCCACCCTTGCCCCCACACCCCCCGCCGAGCTCAGGACCCCGCCCCTGGTGGCCGGCAGGCCCGGGGAAGCGGCCCCTGCCCTCGATCCCGCTCCCGCACCCGGCCGCGGTGACACGCCAGAGGGGCGGGGTGGGGGGGGGCTTTTGTCAGAGGGAGCTGTGGAGGGACACACCGGCACACAGGTGGCGGCGCCGGGGCTGGGCGCCGGTGGGGGCGGCCAGGTGCAGGTCGAGGGGCTCGCGGGCCGAAAGGACGGCAACTGGGCCCGCGGCGGAGTCTGGGTCCGGGCCAGCCACCCCGGGAGCGTCTGGGGTGCGCCTGCCTTCCAGGGCCGCCTTCTGGCCGCCTGGCCGGCCGGGCCGGCGGGGAGCGACCCCGCCGGCGCGCGCCGTGGTGGGAGGGGCCTGAGGAGGTGGGGCCTGCAGCGGGGCCCGGCGGGGGCGGAGCCGGCGGCCCCCGCCGCGGGCGAGTAAAGGAGAAGGCGGGCGGAGCGGGAGGCAAAAAGCCTACAGCACCCGGTATTCCCAGGCGGTCTCCCATCCAAGTACTAACCAGGCCCGACCCTGCTTAGCTTCCGAGATCAGACGAGATCGGGCGCGTTCAGGGTGGTATGGCCGTAGACGGGGGCGGGGGGCCGCGGGCGGCCTCTTGAGGCCCAGTTTCGCTGGCGCTGGCGCCTTAACGCCAGCCTGGCGGCCGGCCCGCCCCGGCAGGGCCCCCTCGCCCGCCCAGGCAGGGGCAACGGAGGTCTCGGGTATCGGGCGGCGGCGGAGGGTTTGGCGACCACCTCCCAGCCCAGGGCGGCCGTGACCCAGCAAACCCTTCGGCGCTTGGCGCCCCGCCCAAGATCCCGCACGTCGCTCACAGGGACGTGGCCCCGGAGGCTTCAGGGCCCGGGGCCCGCGGTCCCTTGGGCATCGGCCCTGCCCGCCCACGCGGCCCTAGGCGCAGCCCGGCCGCAGCCCGGGCCGGCCCTCCTGCCCGACAGCAGCTGGCCCGAAGCCACCGGGAGCCACCATTGAGTCGCCACGGCCCCTCAGCCCCGGCAAGGCCACCCTTGCCCCCACACCCCCCGCCGAGCTCAGGACCCCGCCCCTGGTGGCCGGCAGGCCCGGGGAAGCGGCCCCTGCCCTCGATCCCGCTCCCGCACCCGGCCGCGGTGACACGCCAGAGGGGCGGGGTGGGGGGGGGCTTTTGTCGGAGGGAGCTGTGGAGGGACACACCGGCACACAGGTGGCGGCGCCGGGGCTGGGCGCCGGTGGGGGCGGCCAGGTGCAGGTCGAGGGGCTCGCGGGCCGAAAGGACGGCAACTGGGCCCGCGGCGGAGTCTGGGTCCGGGCCAGCCACCCCGGGAGCGTCTGGGGTGCGCCTGCCTTCCAGGGCCGCCTTCTGGCCGCCTGGCCGGCCGGGCCGGCGGGGAGCGACCCCGCCGGCGCGCGCCGTGGTGGGAGGGGCCTGAGGAGGTGGGGCCTGCAGCGGGGCCCGGCGGGGGCGGAGCCGGCGGCCCCCGCCGCGGGCGAGTAAAGGAGAAGGCGGGCGGAGCGGGAGGCAAAAAGCCTACAGCACCCGGTATTCCCAGGCGGTCTCCCATCCAAGTACTAACCAGGCCCGACCCTGCTTAGCTTCCGAGATCAGACGAGATCGGGCGCGTTCAGGGTGGTATGGCCGTAGACGGGGGCGGGGGGCCGCGGGCGGCCTCTTGAGGCCCAGTTTCGCTGGCGCTGGCGCCTTAACGCCAGCCTGGCGGCCGGCCCGCCCCGGCAGGGCCCCCTCGCCCGCCCAGGCAGGGGCAACGGAGGTCTCGGGTATCGGGCGGCGGCGGAGGGTTTGGCGACCACCTCCCAGCCCAGGGCGGCCGTGACCCAGCAAACCCTTCGGCGCTTGGCGCCCCGCCCAAGATCCCGCACGTCGCTCACAGGGACGTGGCCCCGGAGGCTTCAGGGCCCGGGGCCCGCGGTCCCTTGGGCATCGGCCCTGCCCGCCCACGCGGCCCTAGGCGCAGCCCGGCCGCAGCCCGGGCCGGCCCTCCTGCCCGACAGCAGCTGGCCCGAAGCCACCGGGAGCCACCATTGAGTCGCCACGGCCCCTCAGCCCCGGCAAGGCCACCCTTGCCCCCACACCCCCCGCCGAGCTCAGGACCCCGCCCCTGGTGGCCGGCAGGCCCGGGGAAGCGGCCCCTGCCCTCGATCCCGCTCCCGCACCCGGCCGCGGTGACACGCCAGAGGGGCGGGGTGGGGGGGGGCTTTTGTCGGAGGGAGCTGTGGAGGGACACACCGGCACACAGGTGGCGGCGCCGGGGCTGGGCGCCGGTGGGGGCGGCCAGGTGCAGGTCGAGGGGCTCGCGGGCCGAAAGGACGGCAACTGGGCCCGCGGCGGAGTCTGGGTCCGGGCCAGCCACCCCGGGAGCGTCTGGGGTGCGCCTGCCTTCCAGGGCCGCCTTCTGGCCGCCTGGCCGGCCGGGCCGGCGGGGAGCGACCCCGCCGGCGCGCGCCGTGGTGGGAGGGGCCTGAGGAGGTGGGGCCTGCAGCGGGGCCCGGCGGGGGCGGAGCCGGCGGCCCCCGCCGCGGGCGAGTAAAGGAGAAGGCGGGCGGAGCGGGAGGCAAAAAGCCTACAGCACCCGGTATTCCCAGGCGGTCTCCCATCCAAGTACTAACCAGGCCCGACCCTGCTTAGCTTCCGAGATCAGACGAGATCGGGCGCGTTCAGGGTGGTATGGCCGTAGACGGGGGCGGGGGGCCGCGGGCGGCCTCTTGAGGCCCAGTTTCGCTGGCGCTGGCGCCTTAACGCCAGCCTGGCGGCCGGCCCGCCCCGGCAGGGCCCCCTCGCCCGCCCAGGCAGGGGCAACGGAGGTCTCGGGTATCGGGCGGCGGCGGAGGGTTTGGCGACCACCTCCCAGCCCAGGGCGGCCGTGACCCAGCAAACCCTTCGGCGCTTGGCGCCCCGCCCAAGATCCCGCACGTCGCTCACAGGGACGTGGCCCCGGAGGCTTCAGGGCCCGGGGCCCGCGGTCCCTTGGGCATCGGCCCTGCCCGCCCACGCGGCCCTAGGCGCAGCCCGGCCGCAGCCCGGGCCGGCCCTCCTGCCCGACAGCAGCTGGCCCGAAGCCACCGGGAGCCACCATTGAGTCGCCACGGCCCCTCAGCCCCGGCAAGGCCACCCTTGCCCCCACACCCCCCGCCGAGCTCAGGACCCCGCCCCTGGTGGCCGGCAGGCCCGGGGAAGCGGCCCCTGCCCTCGATCCCGCTCCCGCACCCGGCCGCGGTGACACGCCAGAGGGGCGGGGTGGGGGGGGGCTTTTGTCGGAGGGAGCTGTGGAGGGACACACCGGCACACAGGTGGCGGCGCCGGGGTTGGGCGCCGGTGGGGGCGGCCAGGTGCAGGTCGAGGGGCTCGCGGGCCGAAAGGACGGCAACTGGGCCCGCGGCGGAGTCTGGGTCCGGGCCAGCCACCCCGGGAGCGTCTGGGGTGCGCCTGCCTTCCAGGGCCGCCTTCTGGCCGCCTGGCCGGCCGGGCCGGCGGGGAGCGACCCCGCCGGCGCGCGCCGTGGTGGGAGGGGCCTGAGGAGGTGGGGCCTGCAGCGGGGCCCGGCGGGGGCGGAGCCGGCGGCCCCCGCCGCGGGCGAGTAAAGGAGAAGGCGGGCGGAGCGGGAGGCAAAAAGCCTACAGCACCCGGTATTCCCAGGCGGTCTCCCATCCAAGTACTAACCAGGCCCGACCCTGCTTAGCTTCCGAGATCAGACGAGATCGGGCGCGTTCAGGGTGGTATGGCCGTAGACGGGGGCGGGGGGCCGCGGGCGGCCTCTTGAGGCCCAGTTTCGCTGGCGCTGGCGCCTTAACGCCAGCCTGGCGGCCGGCCCGCCCCGGCAGGGCCCCCTCGCCCGCCCAGGCAGGGGCAACGGAGGTCTCGGGTATCGGGCGGCGGCGGAGGGTTTGGCGACCACCTCCCAGCCCAGGGCGGCCGTGACCCAGCAAACCCTTCGGCGCTTGGCGCCCCGCCCAAGATCCCGCACGTCGCTCACAGGGACGTGGCCCCGGAGGCTTCAGGGCCCGGGGCCCGCGGTCCCTTGGGCATCGGCCCTGCCCGCCCACGCGGCCCTAGGCGCAGCCCGGCCGCAGCCCGGGCCGGCCCTCCTGCCCGACAGCAGCTGGCCCGAAGCCACCGGGAGCCACCATTGAGTCGCCACGGCCCCTCAGCCCCGGCAAGGCCACCCTTGCCCCCACACCCCCCGCCGAGCTCAGGACCCCGCCCCTGGTGGCCGGCAGGCCCGGGGAAGCGGCCCCTGCCCTCGATCCCGCTCCCGCACCCGGCCGCGGTGACACACCAGAGGGGCGGGGTGGGGGGGGGCTTTTGTCGGAGGGAGCTGTGGAGGGACACACCAGCACACAGGTGGCGGCGCCGGGGTTGGGCGCCGGTGGGGGCGGCCAGGTGCAGGTCGAGGGGCTCGCGGGCCGAAAGGACGGCAACTGGGCCCGCGGCGGAGTCTGGGTCCGGGCCAGCCACCCCGGGAGCGTCTGGGGTGCGGCTGCCTTCCAGGGCCGCCTTCTGGCCGCCTGGCCGGCCGGGCCGGCGGGGAGCGACCCCGCCGGCGCGCGCCGTGGTGGGAGGGGCCTGAGGAGGTGGGGCCTGCAGCGGGGCCCGGCGGGGGCGGAGCCGGCGGCCCCCGCCGCGGGCGAGTAAAGGAGAAGGCGGGCGGAGCGGGAGGCAAAAAGCCTACAGCACCCGGTATTCCCAGGCGGTCTCCCATCCAAGTACTAACCAGGCCCGACCCTGCTTAGCTTCCGAGATCAGACGAGATCGGGCGCGTTCAGGGTGGTATGGCCGTAGACGGGGGCGGGGGGCCGCGGGCGGCCTCTTGAGGCCCAGTTTCGCTGGCGCTGGCGCCTTAACGCCAGCCTGGCGGCCGGCCCGCCCCGGCAGGGCCCCCTCGCCCGCCCAGGCAGGGGCAACGGAGGTCTCGGGTATCGGGCGGCGGCGGAGGGTTTGGCGACCACCTCCCAGCCCAGGGCGGCCGTGACCCAGCAAACCCTTCGGCGCTTGGCGCCCCGCCCAAGATCCCGCACGTCGCTCACAGGGACGTGGCCCCGGAGGCTTCAGGGCCCGGGGCCCGCGGTCCCTTGGGCATCGGCCCTGCCCGCCCACGCGGCCCTAGGCGCAGCCCGGCCGCAGCCCGGGCCGGCCCTCCTGCCCGACAGCAGCTGGCCCGAAGCCACCGGGAGCCACCATTGAGTCGCCACGGCCCCTCAGCCCCGGCAAGGCCACCCTTGCCCCCACACCCCCCGCCGAGCTCAGGACCCCGCCCCTGGTGGCCGGCAGGCCCGGGGAAGCGGCCCCTGCCCTCGATCCCGCTCCCGCACCCGGCCGCGGTGACACGCCAGAGGGGCGGGGTGGGGGGGGGCTTTTGACGGAGGGAGCTGTGGAGGGACATACCGGCACACAGGTGGCGGCGCCGGGGCTGGGCGCCGGTGGGGGCGGCCAGGTGCAGGTCGAGGGGCTCGCGGGCCGAAAGGACGGCAACTGGGCCCATGGCGGAGTCTGGGTCTGGAGGGCTCTGAGCCTCCATCCGCTCTGTTGCCTCGGGTCTACCGGCCCGACGCCTGGTAGCGCGACACCCCACCGGCCCACAGACGTAGCCTCCCCAGCTGTGCTCACAGCGAGTCCAACCGCAGCCTGCATCCCTCCACGGGACACTTGGATTACTCCCGCGATCCCCACGAGGTGCGGCACCCGGCGGCCGAATGGGCTGAGATCCTGCCCTTGCGGCGCCCTGTGGCCACCTCCGCCTCCCTCACGGTACTGGCCGAGGCCTCGGACCAGCGGGCCCCGGCTCCCAGCTCAGCGCTGCTCCTCCGCCCCTCTCACCTCCTGCCCGACGTCCAGGCTACCGAGCACCCTCCACCCCCGCCCACCTTCATGCCACTCAGCCGGAACCCGGGAGGCAATGCCAACTACCAGGTGTATGACAGTCTGGTGCTGAAGCGGCAACCGCAGGAGGGCCAAGCGCGGGCCAACTCGCTGCTACCTTCCACCTCGGCCTCCAGGCCCTCTCTGCACGGGAGCCAGACTGGGAAAATGAACTTACCAGCAGCAAGTGGGGGCAGGGGCAGGGGGCGGCAGGGCATGGAGAGAGGAATAAAGAGCGCCAGAGTCCAGGAAACATTGGTGGTCTGTGGCTTGGAAGCGCCACTCCTTCTGCCAGCCTGGGTCCCTGCGCTTGGCTTCCTGCAATAAGAAGCCAGTGTCCCCTTCTTGGCCTGAGGGTCCCTTTGGTTTAGTGGCCACAGTTCTGCCAGCAGGCCCCTCCTGGTCCTATACCATGCACTAAGTACATCTGCAGCTGCAGACTCCAAACCCCTGGTCTCTGGGCACCTCCTCTGTGTCTCAGCTGTCCCTGTCCACAGAGAGCCTCATACAAGAAGTTGCTTCCAAACTGGGAGGTTCCACATCTGGGCAGGTCCAGCTCCAGGCCCAGTGAAGGGCATGAAGAAGGCTGAGGCTCTGGACTCCAGCCAGGCCTTCAGCAGGCCTCTGAGGCCAAGGTCTTCCTAGTCTCAAGAGGGGCCAAGAGACGCAATGTGTCATTTGAACAAGTGAGTCAGCGGGCGGTGAGCGAATGAATGACCGCTCGAGGGGATGTATGCCGGCCACCGGGCCCTGTTTGACTGTCCAGGCTCAGCTTACCTGACCCTGGTTACCAGGGAATGCCACTCTGGGCCCTCCTTTTCATCCCCCTCCCTCACTGTGACCTCACCACCTGCCCCATTATGACCCAGTCTGGCTCCCAGTTAAAACTGGAGGGCAGAGGGCCCAGGCAGTCCTGGGACCAACGGCCATGGGTGAGCGAAACTACTACCGAGCCGAGCCGTTCACTGGCCCCATCCCCAGGAAATGCCAGGAGCAAGGATACTCAATTCTTCTGATCCCGGTCAGCTTCATCTTGCTCAACGTGGGGATCAACATGGTGACTATGGTCAGGGCAGGATCTGTGCAGCGCGGTTGGGGGAGCCCTGGGGTCTTGAAGGGGCTGAGGTGGGAGGGCTGCTGGGGTGTGACCGGGACAAGGGTTGGATTTCAGGGCTCACCCTGCTCCCGGCCTCCCCCCTCCCCTTCTTGCCTCAACTCTGGAGGCATCTGAAGAGATTCTTGCGGGCACTTTTCAATCGTATTTTCCACAAAGGTGAGTGGGCGCCGGCGTGGGTTCAGGGGATGTGGGCCTGTCCCCTTTCTTCTATCCCTGCCTTGATTCTCAGCCCCTCAGGAACCCAGGCCCTGACCCATCTCGCCTTTCCCCACAGACAAGCAAGCCAGCTGTGTAGGCACCCATCGCATGTGCATGCGCTGCTCCGTGGATCCCAAGAACCTGTGCTCAAGAGTTTCTTCCCACTTCTGCCATCGCCCAAGCTTCCTGCTCGGGCAGGTAAACCCACCTTGACTACTGCCTGCAGCGGGGCTCGGCGGGGGCGGAGCCGGCGGCCCCCCCGCCGCGGGCGAGTAAAGGAGAAGGCGGGCGGAGCGGGAGGCAAAAAGCCTACAGCACCCGGTATTCCCAGGCGGTCTCCCATCCAAGTACTAACCAGGCCCGACCCTGCTTAGCTTCCGAGATCAGACGAGATCGGGCGCGTTCAGGGTGGTATGGCCGTAGACGGGGGCGGGGGGCCGCGGGCGGCCTCTTGAGGCCCAGTTTCGCTGGCGCTGGCGCCTTAACGCCAGCCTGGCGGCCGGCCCGCCCCGGCAGGGCCCCCTCGCCCGCCCAGGCAGGGGCAACGGAGGTCTCGGGTATCGGGCGGCGGCGGAGGGTTTGGCGACCACCTCCCAGCCCAGGGCGGCCGTGACCCAGCAAACCCTTCGGCGCTTGGCGCCCCGCCCAAGATCCCGCACGTCGCTCACAGGGACGTGGCCCCGGAGGCTTCAGGGCCCGGGGCCCGCGGTCCCTTGGGCATCGGCCCTGCCCGCCCACGCGGCCCTAGGCGCAGCCCGGCCGCAGCCCGGGCCGGCCCTCCTGCCCGACAGCAGCTGGCCCGAAGCCACCGGGAGCCACCATTGAGTCGCCACGGCCCCTCAGCCCCGGCAAGGCCACCCTTGCCCCCACACCCCCCGCCGAGCTCAGGACCCCGCCCCTGGTGGCCGGCAGGCCCGGGGAAGCGGCCCCTGCCCTCGATCCCGCTCCCGCACCCGGCCGCGGTGACACGCCAGAGGGGCGGGGTGGGGGGGGGCTTTTGTCGGAGGGAGCTGTGGAGGGACACACCGGCACACAGGTGGCGGCGCCGGGGCTGGGCGCCGGTGGGGGCGGCCAGGTGCAGGTCGAGGGGCTCGCGGGCCGAAAGGACGGCAACTGGGCCCGCGGCGGAGTCTGGGTCCGGGCCAGCCACCCCGGGAGCGTCTGGGGTGCGCCTGCCTTCCAGGGCCGCCTTCTGGCCGCCTGGCCGGCCGGGCCGGCGGGGAGCGACCCCGCCGGCGCGCGCCGTGGTGGGAGGGGCCTGAGGAGGTGGGGCCTGCAGCGGGGCCCGGCGGGGGCGGAGCCGGCGGCCCCCGCCGCGGGCGAGTAAAGGAGAAGGCGGGCGGAGCGGGAGGCAAAAAGCCTACAGCACCCGGTATTCCCAGGCGGTCTCCCATCCAAGTACTAACCAGGCCCGACCCTGCTTAGCTTCCGAGATCAGACGAGATCGGGCGCGTTCAGGGTGGTATGGCCGTAGACGGGGGCGGGGGGCCGCGGGCGGCCTCTTGAGGCCCAGTTTCGCTGGCGCTGGCGCCTTAACGCCAGCCTGGCGGCCGGCCCGCCCCGGCAGGGCCCCCTCGCCCGCCCAGGCAGGGGCAACGGAGGTCTCGGGTATCGGGCGGCGGCGGAGGGTTTGGCGACCACCTCCCAGCCCAGGGCGGCCGTGACCCAGCAAACCCTTCGGCGCTTGGCGCCCCGCCCAAGATCCCGCACGTCGCTCACAGGGACGTGGCCCCGGAGGCTTCAGGGCCCGGGGCCCGCGGTCCCTTGGGCATCGGCCCTGCCCGCCCACGCGGCCCTAGGCGCAGCCCGGCCGCAGCCCGGGCCGGCCCTCCTGCCCGACAGCAGCTGGCCCGAAGCCACCGGGAGCCACCATTGAGTCGCCACGGCCCCTCAGCCCCGGCAAGGCCACCCTTGCCCCCACACCCCCCGCCGAGCTCAGGACCCCGCCCCTGGTGGCCGGCAGGCCCGGGGAAGCGGCCCCTGCCCTCGATCCCGCTCCCGCACCCGGCCGCGGTGACACGCCAGAGGGGCGGGGTGGGGGGGGGCTTTTGACGGAGGGAGCTGTGGAGGGACATACCGGCACACAGGTGGCGGCGCCGGGGCTGGGCGCCGGTGGGGGCGGCCAGGTGCAGGTCGAGGGGCTCGCGGGCCGAAAGGACGGCAACTGGGCCCATGGCGGAGTCTGGGTCTGGAGGGCTCTGAGCCTCCATCCGCTCTGTTGCCTCGGGTCTACCGGCCCGACGCCTGGTAGCGCGACACCCCACCGGCCCAGAGACGTAGCCTCCCCAGCTGTGCTCACAGCGAGTCCAACCGCAGCCTGCATCCCTCCACGGGACACTTGGATTACTCCCGCGATCCCCACGAGGTGCGGCACCCGGCGGCCGAATGGGCTGAGATCCTGCCCTTGCGGCGCCCTGTGGCCACCTCCGCCTCCCTCACGGTACTGGCCGAGGCCTCGGACCAGCGGGCCCCGGCTCCCAGCTCAGCGCTGCTCCTCCGCCCCTCTCACCTCCTGCCCGACGTCCAGGCTACCGAGCACCCTCCACCCCCGCCCACCTTCATGCCACTCAGCCGGAACCCGGGAGGCAATGCCAACTACCAGGTGTATGACAGTCTGGTGCTGAAGCGGCAACCGCAGGAGGGCCAAGCGCGGGCCAACTCGCTGCTACCTTCCACCTCGGCCTCCAGGCCCTCTCTGCACGGGAGCCAGACTGGGAAAATGAACTTACCAGCAGCAAGTGGGGGCAGGGGCAGGGGGCGGCAGGGCATGGAGAGAGGAATAAAGAGCGCCAGAGTCCAGGAAACATTGGTGGTCTGTGGCTTGGAAGCGCCACTCCTTCTGCCAGCCTGGGTCCCTGCGCTTGGCTTCCTGCAATAAGAAGCCAGTGTCCCCTTCTTGGCCTGAGGGTCCCTTTGGTTTAGTGGCCACAGTTCTGCCAGCAGGCCCCTCCTGGTCCTATACCATGCACTAAGTACATCTGCAGCTGCAGACTCCAAACCCCTGGTCTCTGGGCACCTCCTCTGTGTCTCAGCTGTCCCTGTCCACAGAGAGCCTCATACAAGAAGTTGCTTCCAAACTGGGAGGTTCCACATCTGGGCAGGTCCAGCTCCAGGCCCAGTGAAGGGCATGAAGAAGGCTGAGGCTCTGGACTCCAGCCAGGCCTTCAGCAGGCCTCTGAGGCCAAGGTCTTCCTAGTCTCAAGAGGGGCCAAGAGACGCAATGTGTCATTTGAACAAGTGAGTCAGCGGGCGGTGAGCGAATGAATGACCGCTCGAGGGGATGTATGCCGGCCACCGGGCCCTGTTTGACTGTCCAGGCTCAGCTTACCTGACCCTGGTTACCAGGGAATGCCACTCTGGGCCCTCCTTTTCATCCCCCTCCCTCACTGTGACCTCACCACCTGCCCCATTATGACCCAGTCTGGCTCCCAGTTAAAACTGGAGGGCAGAGGGCCCAGGCAGTCCTGGGACCAACGGCCATGGGTGAGCGAAACTACTACCGAGCCGAGCCGTTCACTGGCCCCATCCCCAGGAAATGCCAGGAGCAAGGATACTCAATTCTTCTGATCCCGGTCAGCTTCATCTTGCTCAACGTGGGGATCAACATGGTGACTATGGTCAGGGCAGGATCTGTGCAGCGCGGTTGGGGGAGCCCTGGGGTCTTGAAGGGGCTGAGGTGGGAGGGCTGCTGGGGTGTGACCGGGACAAGGGTTGGATTTCAGGGCTCACCCTGCTCCCGGCCTCCCCCCTCCCCTTCTTGCCTCAACTCTGGAGGCATCTGAAGAGATTCTTGCGGGCACTTTTCAATCGTATTTTCCACAAAGGTGAGTGGGCGCCGGCGTGGGTTCAGGGGATGTGGGCCTGTCCCCTTTCTTCTATCCCTGCCTTGATTCTCAGCCCCTCAGGAACCCAGGCCCTGACCCATCTCGCCTTTCCCCACAGACAAGCAAGCCAGCTGTGTAGGCACCCATCGCATGTGCATGCGCTGCTCCGTGGATCCCAAGAACATGTGCTCAAGAGTTTCTTCCCACTTCTGCCATCGCCCAAGCTTCCTGCTCGGGCAGGTAAACCCACCTTGACTACTGCCTGCAGCGGGGCTCGGCGGGGGCGGAGCCGGCGGCCCCCCCGCCGCGGGCGAGTAAAGGAGAAGGCGGGCGGAGCGGGAGGCAAAAAGCCTACAGCACCCGGTATTCCCAGGCGGTCTCCCATCCAAGTACTAACCAGGCCCGACCCTGCTTAGCTTCCGAGATCAGACGAGATCGGGCGCGTTCAGGGTGGTATGGCCGTAGACGGGGGCGGGGGGCCGCGGGCGGCCTCTTGAGGCCCAGTTTCGCTGGCGCTGGCGCCTTAACGCCAGCCTGGCGGCCGGCCCGCCCCGGCAGGGCCCCCTCGCCCGCCCAGGCAGGGGCAACGGAGGTCTCGGGTATCGGGCGGCGGCGGAGGGTTTGGCGACCACCTCCCAGCCCAGGGCGGCCGTGACCCAGCAAACCCTTCGGCGCTTGGCGCCCCGCCCAAGATCCCGCACGTCGCTCACAGGGACGTGGCCCCGGAGGCTTCAGGGCCCGGGGCCCGCGGTCCCTTGGGCATCGGCCCTGCCCGCCCACGCGGCCCTAGGCGCAGCCCGGCCGCAGCCCGGGCCGGCCCTCCTGCCCGACAGCAGCTGGCCCGAAGCCACCGGGAGCCACCATTGAGTCGCCACGGCCCCTCAGCCCCGGCAAGGCCACCCTTGCCCCCACACCCCCCGCCGAGCTCAGGACCCCGCCCCTGGTGGCCGGCAGGCCCGGGGAAGCGGCCCCTGCCCTCGATCCCGCTCCCGCACCCGGCCGCGGTGACACGCCAGAGGGGCGGGGTGGGGGTGGGGCTTTTGTCGGAGGGAGCTGTGGAGGGACACACCGGCACACAGGTGGCGGCGCCGGGGCTGGGCGCCGGTGGGGGCGGCCAGGTGCAGGTCGAGGGGCTCGCGGGCCGAAAGGACGGCAACTGGGCCCATGGCGGAGTCTGGGTCTGGAGGGCTCTGAGCCTCCATCCGCTCTGGTGCCTCGGGTCTACCGGCCCGACGCCTGGTAGCGCGACACCCCACCGGCCCACAGACGTAGCCTCCCCAGCTGTGCTCACAGCGAGTCCAACCGCAGCCTGCATCCCTCCACGGGACACTTGGATTACTCCCGCGATCCCCACGAGGTGCGGCACCCGGCGGCCGAATGGGCTGAGATCCTGCCCTTGCGGCGCCCTGTGGCCACCTCCGCCTCCCTCACGGTACTGGCCGAGGCCTCGGACCAGCGGGCCCCGGCTCCCAGCTCAGCGCTGCTCCTCCGCCCCTCTCACCTCCTGCCCGACGTCCAGGCTACCGAGCACCCTCCACCCCCGCCCACCTTCATGCCACTCAGCCGGAACCCGGGAGGCAATGCCAACTACCAGGTGTATGACAGTCTGGTGCTGAAGCGGCAACCGCAGGAGGGCCAAGCGCGGGCCAACTCGCTGCTACCTTCCACCTCGGCCTCCAGGCCCTCTCTGCACGGGAGCCAGACTGGGAAAATGAACTTACCAGCAGCAAGTGGGGGCAGGGGCAGGGGGCGGCAGGGCATGGAGAGAGGAATAAAGAGCGCCAGAGTCCAGGAAACATTGGTGGTCTGTGGCTTGGAAGCGCCACTCCTTCTGCCAGCCTGGGTCCCTGCGCTTGGCTTCCTGCAATAAGAAGCCAGTGTCCCCTTCTTGGCCTGAGGGTCCCTTTGGTTTAGTGGCCACAGTTCTGCCAGCAGGCCCCTCCTGGTCCTATACCATGCACTAAGTACATCTGCAGCTGCAGACTCCAAACCCCTGGTCTCTGGGCACCTCCTCTGTGTCTCAGCTGTCCCTGTCCACAGAGAGCCTCATACAAGAAGTTGCTTCCAAACTGGGAGGTTCCACATCTGGGCAGGTCCAGCTCCAGGCCCAGTGAAGGGCATGAAGAAGGCTGAGGCTCTGGACTCCAGCCAGGCCTTCAGCAGGCCTCTGAGGCCAAGGTCTTCCTAGTCTCAAGAGGGGCCAAGAGACGCAATGTGTCATTTGAACAAGTGAGTCAGCGGGCGGTGAGCGAATGAATGACCGCTCGAGGGGATGTATGCCGGCCACCGGGCCCTGTTTGACTGTCCAGGCTCAGCTTACCTGACCCTGGTTACCAGGGAATGCCACTCTGGGCCCTCCTTTTCATCCCCCTCCCTCACTGTGACCTCACCACCTGCCCCATTATGACCCAGTCTGGCTCCCAGTTAAAACTGGAGGGCAGAGGGCCCAGGCAGTCCTGGGACCAACGGCCATGGGTGAGCGAAACTACTACCGAGCCGAGCCGTTCACTGGCCCCATCCCCAGGAAATGCCAGGAGCAAGGATACTCAATTCTTCTGATCCCGGTCAGCTTCATCTTGCTCAACGTGGGGATCAACATGGTGACTATGGTCAGGGCAGGATCTGTGCAGCGCGGTTGGGGGAGCCCTGGGGTCTTGAAGGGGCTGAGGTGGGAGGGCTGCTGGGGTGTGACCGGGACAAGGGTTGGATTTCAGGGCTCACCCTGCTCCCGGCCTCCCCCCTCCCCTTCTTGCCTCAACTCTGGAGGCATCTGAAGAGATTCTTGCGGGCACTTTTCAATCGTATTTTCCACAAAGGTGAGTGGGCGCCGGCGTGGGTTCAGGGGATGTGGGCCTGTCCCCTTTCTTCTATCCCTGCCTTGATTCTCAGCCCCTCAGGAACCCAGGCCCTGACCCATCTCGCCTTTCCCCACAGACAAGCAAGCCAGCTGTGTAGGCACCCATCGCATGTGCATGCGCTGCTCCGTGGATCCCAAGAACCTGTGCTCAAGAGTTTCTTCCCACTTCTGCCATCGCCCAAGCTTCCTGCTCGGGCAGGTAAACCCACCTTGACTACTGCCTGCAGCGGGGCTCGGCGGGGGCGGAGCCGGCGGCCCCCCCGCCGCGGGCGAGTAAAGGAGAAGGCGGGCGGAGCGGGAGGCAAAAAGCCTACAGCACCCGGTATTCCCAGGCGGTCTCCCATCCAAGTACTAACCAGGCCCGACCCTGCTTAGCTTCCGAGATCAGACGAGATCGGGCGCGTTCAGGGTGGTATGGCCGTAGACGGGGGCGGGGGGCCGCGGGCGGCCTCTTGAGGCCCAGTTTCGCTGGCGCTGGCGCCTTAACGCCAGCCTGGCGGCCGGCCCGCCCCGGCAGGGCCCCCTCGCCCGCCCAGGCAGGGGCAACGGAGGTCTCGGGTATCGGGCGGCGGCGGAGGGTTTGGCGACCACCTCCCAGCCCAGGGCGGCCGTGACCCAGCAAACCCTTCGGCGCTTGGCGCCCCGCCCAAGATCCCGCACGTCGCTCACAGGGACGTGGCCCCGGAGGCTTCAGGGCCCGGGGCCCGCGGTCCCTTGGGCATCGGCCCTGCCCGCCCACGCGGCCCTAGGCGCAGCCCGGCCGCAGCCCGGGCCGGCCCTCCTGCCCGACAGCAGCTGGCCCGAAGCCACCGGGAGCCACCATTGAGTCGCCACGGCCCCTCAGCCCCGGCAAGGCCACCCTTGCCCCCACACCCCCCGCCGAGCTCAGGACCCCGCCCCTGGTGGCCGGCAGGCCCGGGGAAGCGGCCCCTGCCCTCGATCCCGCTCCCGCACCCGGCCGCGGTGACACGCCAGAGGGGCGGGGTGGGGGGGGGCTTTTGACGGAGGGAGCTGTGGAGGGACATACCGGCACACAGGTGGCGGCGCCGGGGCTGGGCGCCGGTGGGGGCGGCCAGGTGCAGGTCGAGGGGCTCGCGGGCCGAAAGGACGGCAACTGGGCCCATGGCGGAGTCTGGGTCTGGAGGGCTCTGAGCCTCCATCCGCTCTGTTGCCTCGGGTCTACCGGCCCGACGCCTGGTAGCGCGACACCCCACCGGCCCAGAGACGTAGCCTCCCCAGCTGTGCTCACAGCGAGTCCAACCGCAGCCTGCATCCCTCCACGGGACACTTGGATTACTCCCGCGATCCCCACGAGGTGCGGCACCCGGCGGCCGAATGGGCTGAGATCCTGCCCTTGCGGCGCCCTGTGGCCACCTCCGCCTCCCTCACGGTACTGGCCGAGGCCTCGGACCAGCGGGCCCCGGCTCCCAGCTCAGCGCTGCTCCTCCGCCCCTCTCACCTCCTGCCCGACGTCCAGGCTACCGAGCACCCTCCACCCCCGCCCACCTTCATGCCACTCAGCCGGAACCCGGGAGGCAATGCCAACTACCAGGTGTATGACAGTCTGGTGCTGAAGCGGCAACCGCAGGAGGGCCAAGCGCGGGCCAACTCGCTGCTACCTTCCACCTCGGCCTCCAGGCCCTCTCTGCACGGGAGCCAGACTGGGAAAATGAACTTACCAGCAGCAAGTGGGGGCAGGGGCAGGGGGCGGCAGGGCATGGAGAGAGGAATAAAGAGCGCCAGAGTCCAGGAAACATTGGTGGTCTGTGGCTTGGAAGCGCCACTCCTTCTGCCAGCCTGGGTCCCTGCGCTTGGCTTCCTGCAATAAGAAGCCAGTGTCCCCTTCTTGGCCTGAGGGTCCCTTTGGTTTAGTGGCCACAGTTCTGCCAGCAGGCCCCTCCTGGTCCTATACCATGCACTAAGTACATCTGCAGCTGCAGACTCCAAACCCCTGGTCTCTGGGCACCTCCTCTGTGTCTCAGCTGTCCCTGTCCACAGAGAGCCTCATACAAGAAGTTGCTTCCAAACTGGGAGGTTCCACATCTGGGCAGGTCCAGCTCCAGGCCCAGTGAAGGGCATGAAGAAGGCTGAGGCTCTGGACTCCAGCCAGGCCTTCAGCAGGCCTCTGAGGCCAAGGTCTTCCTAGTCTCAAGAGGGGCCAAGAGACGCAATGTGTCATTTGAACAAGTGAGTCAGCGGGCGGTGAGCGAATGAATGACCGCTCGAGGGGATGTATGCCGGCCACCGGGCCCTGTTTGACTGTCCAGGCTCAGCTTACCTGACCCTGGTTACCAGGGAATGCCACTCTGGGCCCTCCTTTTCATCCCCCTCCCTCACTGTGACCTCACCACCTGCCCCATTATGACCCAGTCTGGCTCCCAGTTAAAACTGGAGGGCAGAGGGCCCAGGCAGTCCTGGGACCAACGGCCATGGGTGAGCGAAACTACTACCGAGCCGAGCCGTTCACTGGCCCCATCCCCAGGAAATGCCAGGAGCAAGGATACTCAATTCTTCTGATCCCGGTCAGCTTCATCTTGCTCAACGTGGGGATCAACATGGTGACTATGGTCAGGGCAGGATCTGTGCAGCGCGGTTGGGGGAGCCCTGGGGTCTTGAAGGGGCTGAGGTGGGAGGGCTGCTGGGGTGTGACCGGGACAAGGGTTGGATTTCAGGGCTCACCCTGCTCCCGGCCTCCCCCCTCCCCTTCTTGCCTCAACTCTGGAGGCATCTGAAGAGATTCTTGCGGGCACTTTTCAATCGTATTTTCCACAAAGGTGAGTGGGCGCCGGCGTGGGTTCAGGGGATGTGGGCCTGTCCCCTTTCTTCTATCCCTGCCTTGATTCTCAGCCCCTCAGGAACCCAGGCCCTGACCCATCTCGCCTTTCCCCACAGACAAGCAAGCCAGCTGTGTAGGCACCCATCGCATGTGCATGCGCTGCTCCGTGGATCCCAAGAACCTGTGCTCAAGAGTTTCTTCCCACTTCTGCCATCGCCCAAGCTTCCTGCTCGGGCAGGTAAACCCACCTTGACTACTGCCTGCAGCGGGGCTCGGCGGGGGCGGAGCCGGCGGCCCCCCCGCCGCGGGCGAGTAAAGGAGAAGGCGGGCGGAGCGGGAGGCAAAAAGCCTACAGCACCCGGTATTCCCAGGCGGTCTCCCATCCAAGTACTAACCAGGCCCGACCCTGCTTAGCTTCCGAGATCAGACGAGATCGGGCGCGTTCAGGGTGGTATGGCCGTAGACGGGGGCGGGGGGCCGCGGGCGGCCTCTTGAGGTCCAGTTTCGCTGGCGCTGGCGCCTTAACGCCAGCCTGGCGGCCGGCCCGCCCCGGCAGGGCCCCCTCGCCCGCCCAGGCAGGGGCAACGGAGGTCTCGGGTATCGGGCGGCGGCGGAGGGTTTGGCGACCACCTCCCAGCCCAGGGCGGCCGTGACCCAGCAAACCCTTCGGCGCTTGGCGCCCCGCCCAAGATCCCGCACGTCGCTCACAGGGACGTGGCCCCGGAGGCTTCAGGGCCCGGGGCCCGCGGTCCCTTGGGCATCGGCCCTGCCCGCCCACGCGGCCCTAGGCGCAGCCCGGCCGCAGCCCGGGCCGGCCCTCCTGCCCGACAGCAGCTGGCCCGAAGCCACCGGGAGCCACCATTGAGTCGCCACGGCCCCTCAGCCCCGGCAAGGCCACCCTTGCCCCCACACCCCCCGCCGAGCTCAGGACCCCGCCCCTGGTGGCCGGCAGGCCCGGGGAAGCGGCCCCTGCCCTCGATCCCGCTCCCGCACCCGGCCGCGGTGACACGCCAGAGGGGCGGGGTGGGGGGGGGCTTTTGTCGGAGGGAGCTGTGGAGGGACACACCGGCACACAGGTGGCGGCGCCGGGGCTGGGCGCCGGTGGGGGCGGCCAGGTGCAGGTCGAGGGGCTCGCGGGCCGAAAGGACGGCAACTGGGCCCGCGGCGGAGTCTGGGTCCGGGCCAGCCACCCCGGGAGCGTCTGGGGTGCGCCTGCCTTCCAGGGCCGCCTTCTGGCCGCCTGGCCGGCCGGGCCGGCGGGGAGCGACCCCGCCGGCGCGCGCCGTGGTGGGAGGGGCCTGAGGAGGTGGGGCCTGCAGCGGGGCCCGGCGGGGGCGGAGCCGGCGGCCCCCGCCGCGGGCGAGTAAAGGAGAAGGCGGGCGGAGCGGGAGGCAAAAAGCCTACAGCACCCGGTATTCCCAGGCGGTCTCCCATCCAAGTACTAACCAGGCCCGACCCTGCTTAGCTTCCGAGATCAGACGAGATCGGGCGCGTTCAGGGTGGTATGGCCGTAGACGGGGGCGGGGGGCCGCGGGCGGCCTCTTGAGGCCCAGTTTCGCTGGCGCTGGCGCCTTAACGCCAGCCTGGCGGCCGGCCCGCCCCGGCAGGGCCCCCTCGCCCGCCCAGGCAGGGGCAACGGAGGTCTCGGGTATCGGGCGGCGGCGGAGGGTTTGGCGACCACCTCCCAGCCCAGGGCGGCCGTGACCCAGCAAACCCTTCGGCGCTTGGCGCCCCGCCCAAGATCCCGCACGTCGCTCACAGGGACGTGGCCCCGGAGGCTTCAGGGCCCGGGGCCCGCGGTCCCTTGGGCATCGGCCCTGCCCGCCCACGCGGCCCTAGGCGCAGCCCGGCCGCAGCCCGGGCCGGCCCTCCTGCCCGACAGCAGCTGGCCCGAAGCCACCGGGAGCCACCATTGAGTCGCCACGGCCCCTCAGCCCCGGCAAGGCCACCCTTGCCCCCACAGCCCCCGCCGAGCTCAGGACCCCGCCCCTGGTGGCCGGCAGGCCCGGGGAAGCGGCCCCTGCCCTCGATCCCGCTCCCGCACCCGGCCGCGGTGACACGCCAGAGGGGCGGGGTGGGGGGGGGCTTTTGACGGAGGGAGCTGTGGAGGGACATACCGGCACACAGGTGGCGGCGCCGGGGCTGGGCGCCGGTGGGGGCGGCCAGGTGCAGGTCGAGGGGCTCGCGGGCCGAAAGGACGGCAACTGGGCCCATGGCGGAGTCTGGGTCTGGAGGGCTCTGAGCCTCCATCCGCTCTGTTGCCTCGGGTCTACCGGCCCGACGCCTGGTAGCGCGACACCCCACCGGCCCAGAGACGTAGCCTCCCCAGCTGTGCTCACAGCGAGTCCAACCGCAGCCTGCATCCCTCCACGGGACACTTGGATTACTCCCGCGATCCCCACGAGGTGCGGCACCCGGCGGCCGAATGGGCTGAGATCCTGCCCTTGCGGCGCCCTGTGGCCACCTCCGCCTCCCTCACGGTACTGGCCGAGGCCTCGGACCAGCGGGCCCCGGCTCCCAGCTCAGCGCTGCTCCTCCGCCCCTCTCACCTCCTGCCCGACGTCCAGGCTACCGAGCACCCTCCACCCCCGCCCACCTTCATGCCACTCAGCCGGAACCCGGGAGGCAATGCCAACTACCAGGTGTATGACAGTCTGGTGCTGAAGCGGCAACCGCAGGAGGGCCAAGCGCGGGCCAACTCGCTGCTACCTTCCACCTCGGCCTCCAGGCCCTCTCTGCACGGGAGCCAGACTGGGAAAATGAACTTACCAGCAGCAAGTGGGGGCAGGGGCAGGGGGCGGCAGGGCATGGAGAGAGGAATAAAGAGCGCCAGAGTCCAGGAAACATTGGTGGTCTGTGGCTTGGAAGCGCCACTCCTTCTGCCAGCCTGGGTCCCTGCGCTTGGCTTCCTGCAATAAGAAGCCAGTGTCCCCTTCTTGGCCTGAGGGTCCCTTTGGTTTAGTGGCCACAGTTCTGCCAGCAGGCCCCTCCTGGTCCTATACCATGCACTAAGTACATCTGCAGCTGCAGACTCCAAACCCCTGGTCTCTGGGCACCTCCTCTGTGTCTCAGCTGTCCCTGTCCACAGAGAGCCTCATACAAGAAGTTGCTTCCAAACTGGGAGGTTCCACATCTGGGCAGGTCCAGCTCCAGGCCCAGTGAAGGGCATGAAGAAGGCTGAGGCTCTGGACTCCAGCCAGGCCTTCAGCAGGCCTCTGAGGCCAAGGTCTTCCTAGTCTCAAGAGGGGCCAAGAGACGCAATGTGTCATTTGAACAAGTGAGTCAGCGGGCGGTGAGCGAATGAATGACCGCTCGAGGGGATGTATGCCGGCCACCGGGCCCTGTTTGACTGTCCAGGCTCAGCTTACCTGACCCTGGTTACCAGGGAATGCCACTCTGGGCCCTCCTTTTCATCCCCCTCCCTCACTGTGACCTCACCACCTGCCCCATTATGACCCAGTCTGGCTCCCAGTTAAAACTGGAGGGCAGAGGGCCCAGGCAGTCCTGGGACCAACGGCCATGGGTGAGCGAAACTACTACCGAGCCGAGCCGTTCACTGGCCCCATCCCCAGGAAATGCCAGGAGCAAGGATACTCAATTCTTCTGATCCCGGTCAGCTTCATCTTGCTCAACGTGGGGATCAACATGGTGACTATGGTCAGGGCAGGATCTGTGCAGCGCGGTTGGGGGAGCCCTGGGGTCTTGAAGGGGCTGAGGTGGGAGGGCTGCTGGGGTGTGACCGGGACAAGGGTTGGATTTCAGGGCTCACCCTGCTCCCGGCCTCCCCCCTCCCCTTCTTGCCTCAACTCTGGAGGCATCTGAAGAGATTCTTGCGGGCACTTTTCAATCGTATTTTCCACAAAGGTGAGTGGGCGCCGGCGTGGGTTCAGGGGATGTGGGCCTGTCCCCTTTCTTCTATCCCTGCCTTGATTCTCAGCCCCTCAGGAACCCAGGCCCTGACCCATCTCGCCTTTCCCCACAGACAAGCAAGCCAGCTGTGTAGGCACCCATCGCATGTGCATGCGCTGCTCCGTGGATCCCAAGAACCTGTGCTCAAGAGTTTCTTCCCACTTCTGCCATCGCCCAAGCTTCCTGCTCGGGCAGGTAAACCCACCTTGACTACTGCCTGCAGCGGGGCTCGGCGGGGGCGGAGCCGGCGGCCCCCCCGCCGCGGGCGAGTAAAGGAGAAGGCGGGCGGAGCGGGAGGCAAAAAGCCTACAGCACCCGGTATTCCCAGGCGGTCTCCCATCCAAGTACTAACCAGGCCCGACCCTGCTTAGCTTCCGAGATCAGACGAGATCGGGCGCGTTCAGGGTGGTATGGCCGTAGACGGGGGCGGGGGGCCGCGGGCGGCCTCTTGAGGTCCAGTTTCGCTGGCGCTGGCGCCTTAACGCCAGCCTGGCGGCCGGCCCGCCCCGGCAGGGCCCCCTCGCCCGCCCAGGCAGGGGCAACGGAGGTCTCGGGTATCGGGCGGCGGCGGAGGGTTTGGCGACCACCTCCCAGCCCAGGGCGGCCGTGACCCAGCAAACCCTTCGGCGCTTGGCGCCCCGCCCAAGATCCCGCACGTCGCTCACAGGGACGTGGCCCCGGAGGCTTCAGGGCCCGGGGCCCGCGGTCCCTTGGGCATCGGCCCTGCCCGCCCACGCGGCCCTAGGCGCAGCCCGGCCGCAGCCCGGGCCGGCCCTCCTGCCCGACAGCAGCTGGCCCGAAGCCACCGGGAGCCACCATTGAGTCGCCACGGCCCCTCAGCCCCGGCAAGGCCACCCTTGCCCCCACACCCCCCGCCGAGCTCAGGACCCCGCCCCTGGTGGCCGGCAGGCCCGGGGAAGCGGCCCCTGCCCTCGATCCCGCTCCCGCACCCGGCCGCGGTGACACGCCAGAGGGGCGGGGTGGGGGGGGGCTTTTGTCGGAGGGAGCTGTGGAGGGACACACCGGCACACAGGTGGCGGCGCCGGGGCTGGGCGCCGGTGGGGGCGGCCAGGTGCAGGTCGAGGGGCTCGCGGGCCGAAAGGACGGCAACTGGGCCCGCGGCGGAGTCTGGGTCCGGGCCAGCCACCCCGGGAGCGTCTGGGGTGCGCCTGCCTTCCAGGGCCGCCTTCTGGCCGCCTGGCCGGCCGGGCCGGCGGGGAGCGACCCCGCCGGCGCGCGCCGTGGTGGGAGGGGCCTGAGGAGGTGGGGCCTGCAGCGGGGCCCGGCGGGGGCGGAGCCGGCGGCCCCCGCCGCGGGCGAGTAAAGGAGAAGGCGGGCGGAGCGGGAGGCAAAAAGCCTACAGCACCCGGTATTCCCAGGCGGTCTCCCATCCAAGTACTAACCAGGCCCGACCCTGCTTAGCTTCCGAGATCAGACGAGATCGGGCGCGTTCAGGGTGGTATGGCCGTAGACGGGGGCGGGGGGCCGCGGGCGGCCTCTTGAGGCCCAGTTTCGCTGGCGCTGGCGCCTTAACGCCAGCCTGGCGGCCGGCCCGCCGCGGCAGGGCCCCCTCGCCCGCCCAGGCAGGGGCAACGGAGGTCTCGGGTATCGGGCGGCGGCGGAGGGTTTGGCGACCACCTCCCAGCCCAGGGCGGCCGTGACCCAGCAAACCCTTCGGCGCTTGGCGCCCCGCCCAAGATCCCGCACGTCGCTCACAGGGACGTGGCCCCGGAGGCTTCAGGGCCCGGGGCCCGCGGTCCCTTGGGCATCGGCCCTGCCCGCCCACGCGGCCCTAGGCGCAGCCCGGCCGCAGCCCGGGCCGGCCCTCCTGCCCGACAGCAGCTGGCCCGAAGCCACCGGGAGCCACCATTGAGTCGCCACGGCCCCTCAACCCCGGCAAGGCCACCCTTGCCCCCACACCCCCCGCCGAGCTCAGGACCCCGCCCCTGGTGGCCGGCAGGCCCGGGGAAGCGGCCCCTGCCCTCGATCCCGCTCCCGCACCCGGCCGCGGTGACACGCCAGAGGGGCGGGGTGGGGGGGGGCTTTTGTCGGAGGGAGCTGTGGAGGGACACACCGGCACACAGGTGGCGGCGCCGGGGCTGGGCGCCGGTGGGGGCGGCCAGGTGCAGGTCGAGGGGCTCGCGGGCCGAAAGGACGGCAACTGGGCCCGCGGCGGAGTCTGGGTCCGGGCCAGCCACCCCGGGAGCGTCTGGGGTGCGCCTGCCTTCCAGGGCCGCCTTCTGGCCGCCTGGCCGGCCGGGCCGGCGGGGAGCGACCCCGCCGGCGCGCGCCGTGGTGGGAGGGGCCTGAGGAGGTGGGGCCTGCAGCGGGGCCCGGCGGGGGCGGAGCCGGCGGCCCCCGCCGCGGGCGAGTAAAGGAGAAGGCGGGCGGAGCGGGAGGCAAAAAGCCTACAGCACCCGGTATTCCCAGGCGGTCTCCCATCCAAGTACTAACCAGGCCCGACCCTGCTTAGCTTCCGAGATCAGACGAGATCGGGCGCGTTCAGGGTGGTATGGCCGTAGACGGGGGCGGGGGGCCGCGGGCGGCCTCTTGAGGCCCAGTTTCGCTGGCGCTGGCGCCTTAACGCCAGCCTGGCGGCCGGCCCGCCCCGGCAGGGCCCCCTCGCCCGCCCAGGCAGGGGCAACGGAGGTCTCGGGTATCGGGCGGCGGCGGAGGGTTTGGCGACCACCTCCCAGCCCAGGGCGGCCGTGACCCAGCAAACCCTTCGGCGCTTGGCGCCCCGCCCAAGATCCCGCACGTCGCTCACAGGGACGTGGCCCCGGAGGCTTCAGGGCCCGGGGCCCGCGGTCCCTTGGGCATCGGCCCTGCCCGCCCACGCGGCCCTAGGCGCAGCCCGGCCGCAGCCCGGGCCGGCCCTCCTGCCCGACAGCAGCTGGCCCGAAGCCACCGGGAGCCACCATTGAGTCGCCACGGCCCCTCAGCCCCGGCAAGGCCACCCTTGCCCCCACACCCCCCGCCGAGCTCAGGACCCCGCCCCTGGTGGCCGGCAGGCCCGGGGAAGCGGCCCCTGCCCTCGATCCCGCTCCCGCACCCGGCCGCGGTGACACGCCAGAGGGGCGGGGTGGGGGGGGGCTTTTGTCGGAGGGAGCTGTGGAGGGACACACCGGCACACAGGTGGCGGCGCCGGGGTTGGGCGCCGGTGGGGGCGGCCAGGTGCAGGTCGAGGGGCTCGCGGGCCGAAAGGACGGCAACTGGGCCCGCGGCGGAGTCTGGGTCCGGGCCAGCCACCCCGGGAGCGTCTGGGGTGCGGCTGCCTTCCAGGGCCGCCTTCTGGCCGCCTGGCCGGCCGGGCCGGCGGGGAGCGACCCCGCCGGCGCGCGCCGTGGTGGGAGGGGCCTGAGGAGGTGGGGCCTGCAGCGGGGCCCGGCGGGGGCGGAGCCGGCGGCCCCCGCCGCGGGCGAGTAAAGGAGAAGGCGGGCGGAGCGGGAGGCAAAAAGCCTACAGCACCCGGTATTCCCAGGCGGTCTCCCATCCAAGTACTAACCAGGCCCGACCCTGCTTAGCTTCCGAGATCAGACGAGATCGGGCGCGTTCAGGGTGGTATGGCCGTAGACGGGGGCGGGGGGCCGCGGGCGGCCTCTTGAGGCCCAGTTTCGCTGGCGCTGGCGCCTTAACGCCAGCCTGGCGGCCGGCCCGCCCCGGCAGGGCCCCCTCGCCCGCCCAGGCAGGGGCAACGGAGGTCTCGGGTATCGGGCGGCGGCGGAGGGTTTGGCGACCACCTCCCAGCCCAGGGCGGCCGTGACCCAGCAAACCCTTCGGCGCTTGGCGCCCCGCCCAAGATCCCGCACGTCGCTCACAGGGACGTGGCCCCGGAGGCTTCAGGGCCCGGGGCCCGCGGTCCCTTGGGCATCGGCCCTGCCCGCCCACGCGGCCCTAGGCGCAGCCCGGCCGCAGCCCGGGCCGGCCCTCCTGCCCGACAGCAGCTGGCCCGAAGCCACCGGGAGCCACCATTGAGTCGCCACGGCCCCTCAGCCCCGGCAAGGCCACCCTTGCCCCCACACCCCCCGCCGAGCTCAGGACCCCGCCCCTGGTGGCCGGCAGGCCCGGGGAAGCGGCCCCTGCCCTCGATCCCGCTCCCGCACCCGGCCGCGGTGACACGCCAGAGGGGCGGGGTGGGGGGGGGCTTTTGACGGAGGGAGCTGTGGAGGGACATACCGGCACACAGGTGGCGGCGCCGGGGCTGGGCGCCGGTGGGGGCGGCCAGGTGCAGGTCGAGGGGCTCGCGGGCCGAAAGGACGGCAACTGGGCCCGCGGCGGAGTCTGGGTCTGGAGGGCTCTGAGCCTCCATCCGCTCTGGTGCCTCGGGTCTACCGGCCCGACGCCTGGTAGCGCGACACCCCACCGGCCCACAGACGTAGCCTCCCCAGCTGTGCTCACAGCGAGTCCAACCGCAGCCTGCATCCCTCCACGGGACACTTGGATTACTCCCGCGATCCCCACGAGGTGCGGCACCCGGCGGCCGAATGGGCTGAGATCCTGCCCTTGCGGCGCCCTGTGGCCACCTCCGCCTCCCTCACGGTACTGGCCGAGGCCTCGGACCAGCGGGCCCCGGCTCCCAGCTCAGCGCTGCTCCTCCGCCCCTCTCACCTCCTGCCCGACGTCCAGGCTACCGAGCACCCTCCACCCCCGCCCACCTTCATGCCACTCAGCCGGAACCCGGGAGGCAATGCCAACTACCAGGTGTATGACAGTCTGGTGCTGAAGCGGCAACCGCAGGAGGGCCAAGCGCGGGCCAACTCGCTGCTACCTTCCACCTCGGCCTCCAGGCCCTCTCTGCACGGGAGCCAGACTGGGAAAATGAACTTACCAGCAGCAAGTGGGGGCAGGGGCAGGGGGCGGCAGGGCATGGAGAGAGGAATAAAGAGCGCCAGAGTCCAGGAAACATTGGTGGTCTGTGGCTTGGAAGCGCCACTCCTTCTGCCAGCCTGGGTCCCTGCGCTTGGCTTCCTGCAATAAGAAGCCAGTGTCCCCTTCTTGGCCTGAGGGTCCCTTTGGTTTAGTGGCCACAGTTCTGCCAGCAGGCCCCTCCTGGTCCTATACCATGCACTAAGTACATCTGCAGCTGCAGACTCCAAACCCCTGGTCTCTGGGCACCTCCTCTGTGTCTCAGCTGTCCCTGTCCACAGAGAGCCTCATACAAGAAGTTGCTTCCAAACTGGGAGGTTCCACATCTGGGCAGGTCCAGCTCCAGGCCCAGTGAAGGGCATGAAGAAGGCTGAGGCTCTGGACTCCAGCCAGGCCTTCAGCAGGCCTCTGAGGCCAAGGTCTTCCTAGTCTCAAGAGGGGCCAAGAGACGCAATGTGTCATTTGAACAAGTGAGTCAGCGGGCGGTGAGCGAATGAATGACCGCTCGAGGGGATGTATGCCGGCCACCGGGCCCTGTTTGACTGTCCAGGCTCAGCTTACCTGACCCTGGTTACCAGGGAATGCCACTCTGGGCCCTCCTTTTCATCCCCCTCCCTCACTGTGACCTCACCACCTGCCCCATTATGACCCAGTCTGGCTCCCAGTTAAAACTGGAGGGCAGAGGGCCCAGGCAGTCCTGGGACCAACGGCCATGGGTGAGCGAAACTACTACCGAGCCGAGCCGTTCACTGGCCCCATCCCCAGGAAATGCCAGGAGCAAGGATACTCAATTCTTCTGATCCCGGTCAGCTTCATCTTGCTCAACGTGGGGATCAACATGGTGACTATGGTCAGGGCAGGATCTGTGCAGCGCGGTTGGGGGAGCCCTGGGGTCTTGAAGGGGCTGAGGTGGGAGGGCTGCTGGGGTGTGACCGGGACAAGGGTTGGATTTCAGGGCTCACCCTGCTCCCGGCCTCCCCCCCCCCTTCTTGCCTCAACTCTGGAGGCATCTGAAGAGATTCTTGCGGGCACTTTTCAATCGTATTTTCCACAAAGGTGAGTGGGCGCCGGCGTGGGTTCAGGGGATGTGGGCCTGTCCCCTTTCTTCTATCCCTGCCTTGATTCTCAGCCCCTCAGGAACCCAGGCCCTGACCCATCTCGCCTTTCCCCACAGACAAGCAAGCCAGCTGTGTAGGCACCCATCGCATGTGCATGCGCTGCTCCGTGGATCCCAAGAACCTGTGCTCAAGAGTTTCTTCCCACTTCTGCCATCGCCCAAGCTTCCTGCTCGGGCAGGTAAACCCACCTTGACTACTGCCTGCAGCGGGGCTCGGCGGGGGCGGAGCCGGCGGCCCCCCCGCCGCGGGCGAGTAAAGGAGAAGGCGGGCGGAGCGGGAGGCAAAAAGCCTACAGCACCCGGTATTCCCAGGCGGTCTCCCATCCAAGTACTAACCAGGCCCGACCCTGCTTAGCTTCCGAGATCAGACGAGATCGGGCGCGTTCAGGGTGGTATGGCCGTAGACGGGGGCGGGGGGCCGCGGGCGGCCTCTTGAGGCCCAGTTTCGCTGGCGCTGGCGCCTTAACGCCAGCCTGGCGGCCGGCCCGCCCCGGCAGGGCCCCCTCGCCCGCCCAGGCAGGGGCAACGGAGGTCTCGGGTATCGGGCGGCGGCGGAGGGTTTGGCGACCACCTCCCAGCCCAGGGCGGCCGTGACCCAGCAAACCCTTCGGCGCTTGGCGCCCCGCCCAAGATCCCGCACGTCGCTCACAGGGACGTGGCCCCGGAGGCTTCAGGGCCCGGGGCCCGCGGTCCCTTGGGCATCGGCCCTGCCCGCCCACGCGGCCCTAGGCGCAGCCCGGCCGCAGCCCGGGCCGGCCCTCCTGCCCGACAGCAGCTGGCCCGAAGCCACCGGGAGCCACCATTGAGTCGCCACGGCCCCTCAGCCCCGGCAAGGCCACCCTTGCCCCCACACCCCCCGCCGAGCTCAGGACCCCGCCCCTGGTGGCCGGCAGGCCCGGGGAAGCGGCCCCTGCCCTCGATCCCGCTCCCGCACCCGGCCGCGGTGACACGCCAGAGGGGCGGGGTGGGGGGGGGCTTTTGTCGGAGGGAGCTGTGGAGGGACACACCGGCACACAGGTGGCGGCGCCGGGGTTGGGAGCCGGTGGGGGCGGCCAGGTGCAGGTCGAGGGGCTCGCGGGCCGAAAGGACGGCAACTGGGCCCGCGGCGGAGTCTGGGTCCGGGCCAGCCACCCCGGGAGCGTCTGGGGTGCGGCTGCCTTCCAGGGCCGCCTTCTGGCCGCCTGGCCGGCCGGGCCGGCGGGGAGCGACCCCGCCGGCGCGCGCCGTGGTGGGAGGGGCCTGAGGAGGTGGGGCCTGCAGCGGGGCCCGGCGGGGGCGGAGCCGGCGGCCCCCGCCGCGGGCGAGTAAAGGAGAAGGCGGGCGGAGCGGGAGGCAAAAAGCCTACAGCACCCGGTATTCCCAGGCGGTCTCCCATCCAAGTACTAACCAGGCCCGACCCTGCTTAGCTTCCGAGATCAGACGAGATCGGGCGCGTTCAGGGTGGTATGGCCGTAGACGGGGGTGGGGGGCCGCGGGCGGCCTCTTGAGGCCCAGTTTCGCTGGCGCTGGCGCCTTAACGCCAGCCTGGCGGCCGGCCCGCCCCGGCAGGGCCCCCTCGCCCGCCCAGGCAGGGGCAACGGAGGTCTCGGGTATCGGGCGGCGGCGGAGGGTTTGGCGACCACCTCCCAGCCCAGGGCGGCCGTGACCCAGCAAACCCTTCGGCGCTTGGCGCCCCGCCCAAGATCCCGCACGTCGCTCACAGGGACGTGGCCCCGGAGGCTTCAGGGCCCGGGGCCCGCGGTCCCTTGGGCATCGGCCCTGCCCGCCCACGCGGCCCTAGGCGCAGCCCGGCCGCAGCCCGGGCCGGCCCTCCTGCCCGACAGCAGCTGGCCCGAAGCCACCGGGAGCCACCATTGAGTCGCCACGGCCCCTCAACCCCGGCAAGGCCACCCTTGCCCCCACACCCCCCGCCGAGCTCAGGACCCCGCCCCTGGTGGCCGGCAGGCCCGGGGAAGCGGCCCCTGCCCTCGATCCCGCTCCCGCACCCGGCCGCGGTGACACGCCAGAGGGGCGGGGTGGGGGGGGCTTTTGTCGGAGGGAGCTGTGGAGGGACACACCGGCACACAGGTGGCGGCGCCGGGGCTGGGCGCCGGTGGGGGCGGCCAGGTGCAGGTCGAGGGGCTCGCGGGCCGAAAGGACGGCAACTGGGCCCGCGGCGGAGTCTGGGTCCGGGCCAGCCACCCCGGGAGCGTCTGGGGTGCGCCTGCCTTCCAGGGCCGCCTTCTGGCCGCCTGGCCGGCCGGGCCGGCGGGGAGCGACCCCGCCGGCGCGCGCCGTGGTGGGAGGGGCCTGAGGAGGTGGGGCCTGCAGCGGGGCCCGGCGGGGGCGGAGCCGGCGGCCCCCGCCGCGGGCGAGTAAAGGAGAAGGCGGGCGGAGCGGGAGGCAAAAAGCCTACAGCACCCGGTATTCCCAGGCGGTCTCCCATCCAAGTACTAACCAGGCCCGACCCTGCTTAGCTTCCGAGATCAGACGAGATCGGGCGCGTTCAGGGTGGTATGGCCGTAGACGGGGGCGGGGGGCCGCGGGCGGCCTCTTGAGGCCCAGTTTCGCTGGCGCTGGCGCCTTAACGCCAGCCTGGCGGCCGGCCCGCCCCGGCAGGGCCCCCTCGCCCGCCCAGGCAGGGGCAACGGAGGTCTCGGGTATCGGGCGGCGGCGGAGGGTTTGGCGACCACCTCCCAGCCCAGGGCGGCCGTGACCCAGCAAACCCTTCGGCGCTTGGCGCCCCGCCCAAGATCCCGCACGTCGCTCACAGGGACGTGGCCCCGGAGGCTTCAGGGCCCGGGGCCCGCGGTCCCTTGGGCATCGGCCCTGCCCGCCCACGCGGCCCTAGGCGCAGCCCGGCCGCAGCCCGGGCCGGCCCTCCTTCCCGACAGCAGCTGGCCCGAAGCCACCGGGAGCCACCATTGAGTCGCCACGGCCCCTCAGCCCCGGCAAGGCCACCCTTGCCCCCACACCCCCCGCCGAGCTCAGGACCCCGCCCCTGGTGGCCGGCAGGCCCGGGGAAGCGGCCCCTGCCCTCGATCCCGCTCCCGCACCCGGCCGCGGTGACACGCCAGAGGGGCGGGGTGGGGGGGGCTTTTGTCGGAGGGAGCTGTGGAGGGACACACCGGCACACAGGTGGCGGAGCCGGGGCTGGGCGCCGGTGGGGGCGGCCAGGTGCAGGTCGAGGGGCTCGCGGGCCGAAAGGACGGCAACTGGGCCCGCGGCGGAGTCTGGGTCCGGGCCAGCCACCCCGGGAGCGTCTGGGGTGCGCCTGCCTTCCAGGGCCGCCTTCTGGCCGCCTGGCCGGCCGGGCCGGCGGGGAGCGACCCCGCCGGCGCGCGCCGTGGTGGGAGGGGCCTGAGGAGGTGGGGCCTGCAGCGGGGCCCGGCGGGGGCGGAGCCGGCGGCCCCCCGCCGCGGGCGAGTAAAGGAGAAGGCGGGCGGAGCGGGAGGCAAAAAGCCTACAGCACCCGGTATTCCCAGGCGGTCTCCCATCCAAGTACTAACCAGGCCCGACCCTGCTTAGCTTCCGAGATCAGACGAGATCGGGCGCGTTCAGGGTGGTATGGCCGTAGACGGGGGCGGGGGGCCGCGGGCGGCCTCTTGAGGCCCAGTTTCGCTGGCGCTGGCGCCTTAACGCCAGCCTGGCGGCCGGCCCGCCCCGGCAGGGCCCCCTCGCCCGCCCAGGCAGGGGCAACGGAGGTCTCGGGTATCGGGCGGCGGCGGAGGGTTTGGCGACCACCTCCCAGCCCAGGGCGGCCGTGACCCAGCAAACCCTTCGGCGCTTGGCGCCCCGCCCAAGATCCCGCACGTCGCTCACAGGGACGTGGCCCCGGAGGCTTCAGGGCCCGGGGCCCGCGGTCCCTTGGGCATCGGCCCTGCCCGCCCACGCGGCCCTAGGCGCAGCCCGGCCGCAGCCCGGGCCGGCCCTCCTGCCCGACAGCAGCTGGCCCGAAGCCACCGGGAGCCACCATTGAGTCGCCACGGCCCCTCAGCCCCGGCAAGGCCACCCTTGCCCCCACACCCCCCGCCGAGCTCAGGACCCCGCCCCTGGTGGCCGGCAGGCCCGGGGAAGCGGCCCCTGCCCTCGATCCCGCTCCCGCACCCGGCCGCGGTGACACGCCAGAGGGGCGGGGTGGGGGGGGGCTTTTGACGGAGGGAGCTGTGGAGGGACACACCGGCACACAGGTGGCGGCGCCGGGGCTGGGCGCCGGTGGGGGCGGCCAGGTGCAGGTCGAGGGGCTCGCGGGCCGAAAGGACGGCAACTGGGCCCATGGCGGAGTCTGGGTCTGGAGGGCTCTGAGCCTCCATCCGCTCTGGTGCCTCGGGTCTACCGGCCCGACGCCTGGTAGCGCGACACCCCACCGGCCCACAGACGTAGCCTCCCCAGCTGTGCTCACAGCGAGTCCAACCGCAGCCTGCATCCCTCCACGGGACACTTGGATTACTCCCGCGATCCCCACGAGGTGCGGCACCCGGCGGCCGAATGGGCTGAGATCCTGCCCTTGCGGCGCCCTGTGGCCACCTCCGCCTCCCTCCCGGTACTGGCCGAGGCCTCGGACCAGCGGGCCCCGGCTCCCAGCTCAGCGCTGCTCCTCCGCCCCTCTCACCTCCTGCCCGACGTCCAGGCTACCGAGCACCCTCCACCCCCGCCCACCTTCATGCCACTCAGCCGGAACCCGGGAGGCAATGCCAACTACCAGGTGTATGACAGTCTGGTGCTGAAGCGGCAACCGCAGGAGGGCCAAGCGCGGGCCAACTCGCTGCTACCTTCCACCTCGGCCTCCAGGCCCTCTCTGCACGGGAGCCAGACTGGGAAAATGAACTTACCAGCAGCAAGTGGGGGCAGGGGCAGGGGGCGGCAGGGCATGGAGAGAGGAATAAAGAGCGCCAGAGTCCAGGAAACATTGGTGGTCTGTGGCTTGGAAGCGCCACTCCTTCTGCCAGCCTGGGTCCCTGCGCTTGGCTTCCTGCAATAAGAAGCCAGTGTCCCCTTCTTGGCCTGAGGGTCCCTTTGGTTTAGTGGCCACAGTTCTGCCAGCAGGCCCCTCCTGGTCCTATACCATGCACTAAGTACATCTGCAGCTGCAGACTCCAAACCCCTGGTCTCTGGGCACCTCCTCTGTGTCTCAGCTGTCCCTGTCCACAGAGAGCCTCATACAAGAAGTTGCTTCCAAACTGGGAGGTTCCACATCTGGGCAGGTCCAGCTCCAGGCCCAGTGAAGGGCATGAAGAAGGCTGAGGCTCTGGACTCCAGCCAGGCCTTCAGCAGGCCTCTGAGGCCAAGGTCTTCCTAGTCTCAAGAGGGGCCAAGAGACGCAATGTGTCATTTGAACAAGTGAGTCAGCGGGCGGTGAGCGAATGAATGACCGCTCGAGGGGATGTATGCCGGCCACCGGGCCCTGTTTGACTGTCCAGGCTCAGCTTACCTGACCCTGGTTACCAGGGAATGCCACTCTGGGCCCTCCTTTTCATCCCCCTCCCTCACTGTGACCTCACCACCTGCCCCATTATGACCCAGTCTGGCTCCCAGTTAAAACTGGAGGGCAGAGGGCCCAGGCAGTCCTGGGACCAACGGCCATGGGTGAGCGAAACTACTACCGAGCCGAGCCGTTCACTGGCCCCATCCCCAGGAAATGCCAGGAGCAAGGATACTCAATTCTTCTGATCCCGGTCAGCTTCATCTTGCTCAACGTGGGGATCAACATGGTGACTATGGTCAGGGCAGGATCTGTGCAGCGCGGTTGGGGGAGCCCTGGGGTCTTGAAGGGGCTGAGGTGGGAGGGCTGCTGGGGTGTGACCGGGACAAGGGTTGGATTTCAGGGCTCACCCTGCTCCCGGCCTCCCCCCCCCCTTCTTGCCTCAACTCTGGAGGCATCTGAAGAGATTCTTGCGGGCACTTTTCAATCGTATTTTCCACAAAGGTGAGTGGGCGCCGGCGTGGGTTCAGGGGATGTGGGCCTGTCCCCTTTCTTCTATCCCTGCCTTGATTCTCAGCCCCTCAGGAACCCAGGCCCTGACCCATCTCGCCTTTCCCCACAGACAAGCAAGCCAGCTGTGTAGGCACCCATCGCATGTGCATGCGCTGCTCCGTGGATCCCAAGAACCTGTGCTCAAGAGTTTCTTCCCACTTCTGCCATCGCCCAAGCTTCCTGCTCGGGCAGGTAAACCCACCTTGACTACTGCCTGCAGCGGGGCTCGGCGGGGGCGGAGCCGGCGGCCCCCCCGCCGCGGGCGAGTAAAGGAGAAGGCGGGCGGAGCGGGAGGCAAAAAGCCTACAGCACCCGGTATTCCCAGGCGGTCTCCCATCCAAGTACTAACCAGGCCCGACCCTGCTTAGCTTCCGAGATCAGACGAGATCGGGCGCGTTCAGGGTGGTATGGCCGTAGACGGGGGCGGGGGGCCGCGGGCGGCCTCTTGAGGCCCAGTTTCGCTGGCGCTGGCGCCTTAACGCCAGCCTGGCGGCCGGCCCGCCCCGGCAGGGCCCCCTCGCCCGCCCAGGCAGGGGCAACGGAGGTCTCGGGTATCGGGCGGCGGCGGAGGGTTTGGCGACCACCTCCCAGCCCAGGGCGGCCGTGACCCAGCAAACCCTTCGGCGCTTGGCGCCCCGCCCAAGATCCCGCACGTCGCTCACAGGGACGTGGCCCCGGAGGCTTCAGGGCCCGGGGCCCGCGGTCCCTTGGGCATCGGCCCTGCCCGCCCACGCGGCCCTAGGCGCAGCCCGGCCGCAGCCCGGGCCGGCCCTCCTGCCCGACAGCAGCTGGCCCGAAGCCACCGGGAGCCACCATTGAGTCGCCACGGCCCCTCAGCCCCGGCAAGGCCACCCTTGCCCCCACACCCCCCGCCGAGCTCAGGACCCCGCCCCTGGTGGCCGGCAGGCCCGGGGAAGCGGCCCCTGCCCTCGATCCCGCTCCCGCACCCGGCCGCGGTGACACGCCAGAGGGGCGGGGTGGGGGGGGGCTTTTGTCGGAGGGAGCTGTGGAGGGACACACCGGCACACAGGTGGCGGCGCCGGGGTTGGGAGCCGGTGGGGGCGGCCAGGTGCAGGTCGAGGGGCTCGCGGGCCGAAAGGACGGCAACTGGGCCCGCGGCGGAGTCTGGGTCCGGGCCAGCCACCCCGGGAGCGTCTGGGGTGCGGCTGCCTTCCAGGGCCGCCTTCTGGCCGCCTGGCCGGCCGGGCCGGCGGGGAGCGACCCCGCCGGCGCGCGCCGTGGTGGGAGGGGCCTGAGGAGGTGGGGCCTGCAGCGGGGCCCGGCGGGGGCGGAGCCGGCGGCCCCCGCCGCGGGCGAGTAAAGGAGAAGGCGGGCGGAGCGGGAGGCAAAAAGCCTACAGCACCCGGTATTCCCAGGCGGTCTCCCATCCAAGTACTAACCAGGCCCGACCCTGCTTAGCTTCCGAGATCAGACGAGATCGGGCGCGTTCAGGGTGGTATGGCCGTAGACGGGGGTGGGGGGCCGCGGGCGGCCTCTTGAGGCCCAGTTTCGCTGGCGCTGGCGCCTTAACGCCAGCCTGGCGGCCGGCCCGCCCCGGCAGGGCCCCCTCGCCCGCCCAGGCAGGGGCAACGGAGGTCTCGGGTATCGGGCGGCGGCGGAGGGTTTGGCGACCACCTCCCAGCCCAGGGCGGCCGTGACCCAGCAAACCCTTCGGCGCTTGGCGCCCCGCCCAAGATCCCGCACGTCGCTCACAGGGACGTGGCCCCGGAGGCTTCAGGGCCCGGGGCCCGCGGTCCCTTGGGCATCGGCCCTGCCCGCCCACGCGGCCCTAGGCGCAGCCCGGCCGCAGCCCGGGCCGGCCCTCCTGCCCGACAGCAGCTGGCCCGAAGCCACCGGGAGCCACCATTGAGTCGCCACGGCCCCTCAACCCCGGCAAGGCCACCCTTGCCCCCACACCCCCCGCCGAGCTCAGGACCCCGCCCCTGGTGGCCGGCAGGCCCGGGGAAGCGGCCCCTGCCCTCGATCCCGCTCCCGCACCCGGCCGCGGTGACACGCCAGAGGGGCGGGGTGGGGGGGGCTTTTGTCGGAGGGAGCTGTGGAGGGACACACCGGCACACAGGTGGCGGCGCCGGGGCTGGGCGCCGGTGGGGGCGGCCAGGTGCAGGTCGAGGGGCTCGCGGGCCGAAAGGACGGCAACTGGGCCCGCGGCGGAGTCTGGGTCCGGGCCAGCCACCCCGGGAGCGTCTGGGGTGCGCCTGCCTTCCAGGGCCGCCTTCTGGCCGCCTGGCCGGCCGGGCCGGCGGGGAGCGACCCCGCCGGCGCGCGCCGTGGTGGGAGGGGCCTGAGGAGGTGGGGCCTGCAGCGGGGCCCGGCGGGGGCGGAGCCGGCGGCCCCCGCCGCGGGCGAGTAAAGGAGAAGGCGGGCGGAGCGGGAGGCAAAAAGCCTACAGCACCCGGTATTCCCAGGCGGTCTCCCATCCAAGTACTAACCAGGCCCGACCCTGCTTAGCTTCCGAGATCAGACGAGATCGGGCGCGTTCAGGGTGGTATGGCCGTAGACGGGGGCGGGGGGCCGCGGGCGGCCTCTTGAGGCCCAGTTTCGCTGGCGCTGGCGCCTTAACGCCAGCCTGGCGGCCGGCCCGCCCCGGCAGGGCCCCCTCGCCCGCCCAGGCAGGGGCAACGGAGGTCTCGGGTATCGGGCGGCGGCGGAGGGTTTGGCGACCACCTCCCAGCCCAGGGCGGCCGTGACCCAGCAAACCCTTCGGCGCTTGGCGCCCCGCCCAAGATCCCGCACGTCGCTCACAGGGACGTGGCCCCGGAGGCTTCAGGGCCCGGGGCCCGCGGTCCCTTGGGCATCGGCCCTGCCCGCCCACGCGGCCCTAGGCGCAGCCCGGCCGCAGCCCGGGCCGGCCCTCCTTCCCGACAGCAGCTGGCCCGAAGCCACTGGGAGCCACCATTGAGTCGCCACGGCCCCTCAGCCCCGGCAAGGCCACCCTTGCCCCCACACCCCCCGCCGAGCTCAGGACCCCGCCCCTGGTGGCCGGCAGGCCCGGGGAAGCGGCCCCTGCCCTCGATCCCGCTCCCGCACCCGGCCGCGGTGACACGCCAGAGGGGCGGGGTGGGGGGGGCTTTTGTCGGAGGGAGCTGTGGAGGGACACACCGGCACACAGGTGGCGGAGCCGGGGCTGGGCGCCGGTGGGGGCGGCCAGGTGCAGGTCGAGGGGCTCGCGGGCCGAAAGGACGGCAACTGGGCCCGCGGCGGAGTCTGGGTCCGGGCCAGCCACCCCGGGAGCGTCTGGGGTGCGCCTGCCTTCCAGGGCCGCCTTCTGGCCGCCTGGCCGGCCGGGCCGGCGGGGAGCGACCCCGCCGGCGCGCGCCGTGGTGGGAGGGGCCTGAGGAGGTGGGGCCTGCAGCGGGGCCCGGCGGGGGCGGAGCCGGCGGCCCCCCGCCGCGGGCGAGTAAAGGAGAAGGCGGGCGGAGCGGGAGGCAAAAAGCCTACAGCACCCGGTATTCCCAGGCGGTCTCCCATCCAAGTACTAACCAGGCCCGACCCTGCTTAGCTTCCGAGATCAGACGAGATCGGGCGCGTTCAGGGTGGTATGGCCGTAGACGGGGGCGGGGGGCCGCGGGCGGCCTCTTGAGGCCCAGTTTCGCTGGCGCTGGCGCCTTAACGCCAGCCTGGCGGCCGGCCCGCCCCGGCAGGGCCCCCTCGCCCGCCCAGGCAGGGGCAACGGAGGTCTCGGGTATCGGGCGGCGGCGGAGGGTTTGGCGACCACCTCCCAGCCCAGGGCGGCCGTGACCCAGCAAACCCTTCGGCGCTTGGCGCCCCGCCCAAGATCCCGCACGTCGCTCACAGGGACGTGGCCCCGGAGGCTTCAGGGCCCGGGGCCCGCGGTCCCTTGGGCATCGGCCCTGCCCGCCCACGCGGCCCTAGGCGCAGCCCGGCCGCAGCCCGGGCCGGCCCTCCTGCCCGACAGCAGCTGGCCCGAAGCCACCGGGAGCCACCATTGAGTCGCCACGGCCCCTCAGCCCCGGCAAGGCCACCCTTGCCCCCACACCCCCCGCCGAGCTCAGGACCCCGCCCCTGGTGGCCGGCAGGCCCGGGGAAGCGGCCCCTGCCCTCGATCCCGCTCCCGCACCCGGCCGCGGTGACACGCCAGAGGGGCGGGGTGGGGGGGGGCTTTTGACGGAGGGAGCTGTGGAGGGACACACCGGCACACAGGTGGCGGCGCCGGGGCTGGGCGCCGGTGGGGGCGGCCAGGTGCAGGTCGAGGGGCTCGCGGGCCGAAAGGACGGCAACTGGGCCCGCGGCGGAGTCTGGGTCTGGAGGGCTCTGAGCCTCCATCCGCTCTGGTGCCTCGGGTCTACCGGCCCGACGCCTGGTAGCGCGACACCCCACCGGCCCACAGACGTAGCCTCCCCAGCTGTGCTCACAGCGAGTCCAACCGCAGCCTGCATCCCTCCACGGGACACTTGGATTACTCCCGCGATCCCCACGAGGTGCGGCACCCGGCGGCCGAATGGGCTGAGATCCTGCCCTTGCGGCGCCCTGTGGCCACCTCCGCCTCCCTCACGGTACTGGCCGAGGCCTCGGACCAGCGGGCCCCGGCTCCCAGCTCAGCGCTGCTCCTCCGCCCCTCTCACCTCCTGCCCGACGTCCAGGCTACCGAGCACCCTCCACCCCCGCCCACCTTCATGCCACTCAGCCGGAACCCGGGAGGCAATGCCAACTACCAGGTGTATGACAGTCTGGTGCTGAAGCGGCAACCGCAGGAGGGCCAAGCGCGGGCCAACTCGCTGCTACCTTCCACCTCGGCCTCCAGGCCCTCTCTGCACGGGAGCCAGACTGGGAAAATGAACTTACCAGCAGCAAGTGGGGGCAGGGGCAGGGGGCGGCAGGGCATGGAGAGAGGAATAAAGACCGCCAGAGTCCAGGAAACATTGGTGGTCTGTGGCTTGGAAGCGCCACTCCTTCTGCCAGCCTGGGTCCCTGCGCTTGGCTTCCTGCAATAAGAAGCCAGTGTCCCCTTCTTGGCCTGAGGGTCCCTTTGGTTTAGTGGCCACAGTTCTGCCAGCAGGCCCCTCCTGGTCCTATACCATGCACTAAGTACATCTGCAGCTGCAGACTCCAAACCCCTGGTCTCTGGGCACCTCCTCTGTGTCTCAGCTGTCCCTGTCCACAGAGAGCCTCATACAAGAAGTTGCTTCCAAACTGGGAGGTTCCACATCTGGGCAGGTCCAGCTCCAGGCCCAGTGAAGGGCATGAAGAAGGCTGAGGCTCTGGACTCCAGCCAGGCCTTCAGCAGGCCTCTGAGGCCAAGGTCTTCCTAGTCTCAAGAGGGGCCAAGAGACGCAATGTGTCATTTGAACAAGTGAGTCAGCGGGCGGTGAGCGAATGAATGACCGCTCGAGGGGATGTATGCCGGCCACCGGGCCCTGTTTGACTGTCCAGGCTCAGCTTACCTGACCCTGGTTACCAGGGAATGCCACTCTGGGCCCTCCTTTTCATCCCCCTCCCTCACTGTGACCTCACCACCTGCCCCATTATGACCCAGTCTGGCTCCCAGTTAAAACTGGAGGGCAGAGGGCCCAGGCAGTCCTGGGACCAACGGCCATGGGTGAGCGAAACTACTACCGAGCCGAGCCGTTCACTGGCCCCATCCCCAGGAAATGCCAGGAGCAAGGATACTCAATTCTTCTGATCCCGGTCAGCTTCATCTTGCTCAACGTGGGGATCAACATGGTGACTATGGTCAGGGCAGGATCTGTGCAGCGCGGTTGGGGGAGCCCTGGGGTCTTGAAGGGGCTGAGGTGGGAGGGCTGCTGGGGTGTGACCGGGACAAGGGTTGGATTTCAGGGCTCACCCTGCTCCCGGCCTCCCCCCTCCCCTTCTTGCCTCAACTCTGGAGGCATCTGAAGAGATTCTTGCGGGCACTTTTCAATCGTATTTTCCACAAAGGTGAGTGGGCGCCGGCGTGGGTTCAGGGGATGTGGGCCTGTCCCCTTTCTTCTATCCCTGCCTTGATTCTCAGCCCCTCAGGAACCCAGGCCCTGACCCATCTCGCCTTTCCCCACAGACAAGCAAGCCAGCTGTGTAGGCACCCATCGCATGTGCATGCGCTGCTCCGTGGATCCCAAGAACCTGTGCTCAAGAGTTTCTTCCCACTTCTGCCATCGCCCAAGCTTCCTGCTCGGGCAGGTAAACCCACCTTGACTACTGCCTGCAGCGGGGCTCGGCGGGGGCGGAGCCGGCGGCCCCCCCGCCGCGGGCGAGTAAAGGAGAAGGCGGGCGGAGCGGGAGGCAAAAAGCCTACAGCACCCGGTATTCCCAGGCGGTCTCCCATCCAAGTACTAACCAGGCCCGACCCTGCTTAGCTTCCGAGATCAGACGAGATCGGGCGCGTTCAGGGTGGTATGGCCGTAGACGGGGGCGGGGGGCCGCGGGCGGCCTCTTGAGGCCCAGTTTCGCTGGCGCTGGCGCCTTAACGCCAGCCTGGCGGCCGGCCCGCCCCGGCAGGGCCCCCTCGCCCGCCCAGGCAGGGGCAACGGAGGTCTCGGGTATCGGGCGGCGGCGGAGGGTTTGGCGACCACCTCCCAGCCCAGGGCGGCCGTGACCCAGCAAACCCTTCGGCGCTTGGCGCCCCGCCCAAGATCCCGCACGTCGCTCACAGGGACGTGGCCCCGGAGGCTTCAGGGCCCGGGGCCCGCGGTCCCTTGGGCATCGGCCCTGCCCGCCCACGCGGCCCTAGGCGCAGCCCGGCCGCAGCCCGGGCCGGCCCTCCTGCCCGACAGCAGCTGGCCCGAAGCCACCGGGAGCCACCATTGAGTCGCCACGGCCCCTCAGCCCCGGCAAGGCCACCCTTGCCCCCACACCCCCCGCCGAGCTCAGGACCCCGCCCCTGGTGGCCGGCAGGCCCGGGGAAGCGGCCCCTGCCCTCGATCCCGCTCCCGCACCCGGCCGCGGTGACACGCCAGAGGGGCGGGGTGGGGGGGGGCTTTTGTCGGAGGGAGCTGTGGAGGGACACACCGGCACACAGGTGGCGGCGCCGGGGTTGGGAGCCGGTGGGGGCGGCCAGGTGCAGGTCGAGGGGCTCGCGGGCCGAAAGGACGGCAACTGGGCCCGCGGCGGAGTCTGGGTCCGGGCCAGCCACCCCGGGAGCGTCTGGGGTGCGGCTGCCTTCCAGGGCCGCCTTCTGGCCGCCTGGCCGGCCGGGCCGGCGGGGAGCGACCCCGCCGGCGCGCGCCGTGGTGGGAGGGGCCTGAGGAGGTGGGGCCTGCAGCGGGGCCCGGCGGGGGCGGAGCCGGCGGCCCCCGCCGCGGGCGAGTAAAGGAGAAGGCGGGCGGAGCGGGAGGCAAAAAGCCTACAGCACCCGGTATTCCCAGGCGGTCTCCCATCCAAGTACTAACCAGGCCCGACCCTGCTTAGCTTCCGAGATCAGACGAGATCGGGCGCGTTCAGGGTGGTATGGCCGTAGACGGGGGCGGGGGGCCGCGGGCGGCCTCTTGAGGCCCAGTTTCGCTGGCGCTGGCGCCTTAACGCCAGCCTGGCGGCCGGCCCGCCCCGGCAGGGCCCCCTCGCCCGCCCAGGCAGGGGCAACGGAGGTCTCGGGTATCGGGCGGCGGCGGAGGGTTTGGCGACCACCTCCCAGCCCAGGGCGGCCGTGACCCAGCAAACCCTTCGGCGCTTGGCGCCCCGCCCAAGATCCCGCACGTCGCTCACAGGGACGTGGCCCCGGAGGCTTCAGGGCCCGGGGCCCGCGGTCCCTTGGGCATCGGCCCTGCCCGCCCACGCGGCCCTAGGCGCAGCCCGGCCGCAGCCCGGGCCGGCCCTCCTGCCCGACAGCAGCTGGCCCGAAGCCACCGGGAGCCACCATTGAGTCGCCACGGCCCCTCAACCCCGGCAAGGCCACCCTTGCCCCCACACCCCCCGCCGAGCTCAGGACCCCGCCCCTGGTGGCCGGCAGGCCCGGGGAAGCGGCCCCTGCCCTCGATCCCGCTCCCGCACCCGGCCGCGGTGACACGCCAGAGGGGCGGGGTGGGGGGGGGCTTTTGTCGGAGGGAGCTGTGGAGGGACACACCGGCACACAGGTGGCGGCGCCGGGGCTGGGCGCCGGTGGGGGCGGCCAGGTGCAGGTCGAGGGGCTCGCGGGCCGAAAGGACGGCAACTGGGCCCGCGGCGGAGTCTGGGTCCGGGCCAGCCACCCCGGGAGCGTCTGGGGTGCGCCTGCCTTCCAGGGCCGCCTTCTGGCCGCCTGGCCGGCCGGGCCGGCGGGGAGCGACCCCGCCGGCGCGCGCCGTGGTGGGAGGGGCCTGAGGAGGTGGGGCCTGCAGCGGGGCCCGGCGGGGGCGGAGCCGGCGGCCCCCGCCGCGGGCGAGTAAAGGAGAAGGCGGGCGGAGCGGGAGGCAAAAAGCCTACAGCACCCGGTATTCCCAGGCGGTCTCCCATCCAAGTACTAACCAGGCCCGACCCTGCTTAGCTTCCGAGATCAGACGAGATCGGGCGCGTTCAGGGTGGTATGGCCGTAGACGGGGGCGGGGGGCCGCGGGCGGCCTCTTGAGGCCCAGTTTCGCTGGCGCTGGCGCCTTAACGCCAGCCTGGCGGCCGGCCCGCCCCGGCAGGGCCCCCTCGCCCGCCCAGGCAGGGGCAACGGAGGTCTCGGGTATCGGGCGGCGGCGGAGGGTTTGGCGACCACCTCCCAGCCCAGGGCGGCCGTGACCCAGCAAACCCTTCGGCGCTTGGCGCCCCGCCCAAGATCCCGCACGTCGCTCACAGGGACGTGGCCCCGGAGGCTTCAGGGCCCGGGGCCCGCGGTCCCTTGGGCATCGGCCCTGCCCGCCCACGCGGCCCTAGGCGCAGCCCGGCCGCAGCCCGGGCCGGCCCTCCTTCCCGACAGCAGCTGGCCCGAAGCCACTGGGAGCCACCATTGAGTCGCCACGGCCCCTCAGCCCCGGCAAGGCCACCCTTGCCCCCACACCCCCCGCCGAGCTCAGGACCCCGCCCCTGGTGGCCGGCAGGCCCGGGGAAGCGGCCCCTGCCCTCGATCCCGCTCCCGCACCCGGCCGCGGTGACACGCCAGAGGGGCGGGGTGGGGGGGGCTTTTGTCGGAGGGAGCTGTGGAGGGACACACCGGCACACAGGTGGCGGAGCCGGGGCTGGGCGCCGGTGGGGGCGGCCAGGTGCAGGTCGAGGGGCTCGCGGGCCGAAAGGACGGCAACTGGGCCCGCGGCGGAGTCTGGGTCCGGGCCAGCCACCCCGGGAGCGTCTGGGGTGCGCCTGCCTTCCAGGGCCGCCTTCTGGCCGCCTGGCCGGCCGGGCCGGCGGGGAGCGACCCCGCCGGCGCGCGCCGTGGTGGGAGGGGCCTGAGGAGGTGGGGCCTGCAGCGGGGCCCGGCGGGGGCGGAGCCGGCGGCCCCCGCCGCGGGCGAGTAAAGGAGAAGGCGGGCGGAGCGGGAGGCAAAAAGCCTACAGCACCCGGTATTCCCAGGCGGTCTCCCATCCAAGTACTAACCAGGCCCGACCCTGCTTAGCTTCCGAGATCAGACGAGATCGGGCGCGTTCAGGGTGGTATGGCCGTAGACGGGGGCGGGGGGCCGCGGGCGGCCTCTTGAGGCCCAGTTTCGCTGGCGCTGGCGCCTTAACGCCAGCCTGGCGGCCGGCCCGCCCCGGCAGGGCCCCCTCGCCCGCCCAGGCAGGGGCAACGGAGGTCTCGGGTATCGGGCGGCGGCGGAGGGTTTGGCGACCACCTCCCAGCCCAGGGCGGCCGTGACCCAGCAAACCCTTCGGCGCTTGGCGCCCCGCCCAAGATCCCGCACGTCGCTCACAGGGACGTGGCCCCGGAGGCTTCAGGGCCCGGGGCCCGCGGTCCCTTGGGCATCGGCCCTGCCCGCCCACGCGGCCCTAGGCGCAGCCCGGCCGCAGCCCGGGCCGGCCCTCCTGCCCGACAGCAGCTGGCCCGAAGCCACCGGGAGCCACCATTGAGTCGCCACGGCCCCTCAGCCCCGGCAAGGCCACCCTTGCCCCCACACCCCCCGCCGAGCTCAGGACCCCGCCCCTGGTGGCCGGCAGGCCCGGGGAAGCGGCCCCTGCCCTCGATCCCGCTCCCGCACCCGGCCGCGGTGACACGCCAGAGGGGCGGGGTGGGGGGGGGCTTTTGACGGAGGGAGCTGTGGAGGGACACACCGGCACACAGGTGGCGGCGCCGGGGCTGGGCGCCGGTGGGGGCGGCCAGGTGCAGGTCGAGGGGCTCGCGGGCCGAAAGGACGGCAACTGGGCCCGCGGCGGAGTCTGGGTCTGGAGGGCTCTGAGCCTCCATCCGCTCTGGTGCCTCGGGTCTACCGGCCCGACGCCTGGTAGCGCGACACCCCACCGGCCCACAGACGTAGCCTCCCCAGCTGTGCTCACAGCGAGTCCAACCGCAGCCTGCATCCCTCCACGGGACACTTGGATTACTCCCGCGATCCCCACGAGGTGCGGCACCCGGCGGCCGAATGGGCTGAGATCCTGCCCTTGCGGCGCCCTGTGGCCACCTCCGCCTCCCTCACGGTACTGGCCGAGGCCTCGGACCAGCGGGCCCCGGCTCCCAGCTCAGCGCTGCTCCTCCGCCCCTCTCACCTCCTGCCCGACGTCCAGGCTACCGAGCACCCTCCACCCCCGCCCACCTTCATGCCACTCAGCCGGAACCCGGGAGGCAATGCCAACTACCAGGTGTATGACAGTCTGGTGCTGAAGCGGCAACCGCAGGAGGGCCAAGCGCGGGCCAACTCGCTGCTACCTTCCACCTCGGCCTCCAGGCCCTCTCTGCACGGGAGCCAGACTGGGAAAATGAACTTACCAGCAGCAAGTGGGGGCAGGGGCAGGGGGCGGCAGGGCATGGAGAGAGGAATAAAGAGCGCCAGAGTCCAGGAAACATTGGTGGTCTGTGGCTTGGAAGCGCCACTCCTTCTGCCAGCCTGGGTCCCTGCGCTTGGCTTCCTGCAATAAGAAGCCAGTGTCCCCTTCTTGGCCTGAGGGTCCCTTTGGTTTAGTGGCCACAGTTCTGCCAGCAGGCCCCTCCTGGTCCTATACCATGCACTAAGTACATCTGCAGCTGCAGACTCCAAACCCCTGGTCTCTGGGCACCTCCTCTGTGTCTCAGCTGTCCCTGTCCACAGAGAGCCTCATACAAGAAGTTGCTTCCAAACTGGGAGGTTCCACATCTGGGCAGGTCCAGCTCCAGGCCCAGTGAAGGGCATGAAGAAGGCTGAGGCTCTGGACTCCAGCCAGGCCTTCAGCAGGCCTCTGAGGCCAAGGTCTTCCTAGTCTCAAGAGGGGCCAAGAGACGCAATGTGTCATTTGAACAAGTGAGTCAGCGGGCGGTGAGCGAATGAATGACCGCTCGAGGGGATGTATGCCGGCCACCGGGCCCTGTTTGACTGTCCAGGCTCAGCTTACCTGACCCTGGTTACCAGGGAATGCCACTCTGGGCCCTCCTTTTCATCCCCCTCCCTCACTGTGACCTCACCACCTGCCCCATTATGACCCAGTCTGGCTCCCAGTTAAAACTGGAGGGCAGAGGGCCCAGGCAGTCCTGGGACCAACGGCCATGGGTGAGCGAAACTACTACCGAGCCGAGCCGTTCACTGGCCCCATCCCCAGGAAATGCCAGGAGCAAGGATACTCAATTCTTCTGATCCCGGTCAGCTTCATCTTGCTCAACGTGGGGATCAACATGGTGACTATGGTCAGGGCAGGATCTGTGCAGCGCGGTTGGGGGAGCCCTGGGGTCTTGAAGGGGCTGAGGTGGGAGGGCTGCTGGGGTGTGACCGGGACAAGGGTTGGATTTCAGGGCTCACCCTGCTCCCGGCCTCCCCCCTCCCCTTCTTCCCTCAACTCTGGAGGCATCTGAAGAGATTCTTGCGGGCACTTTTCAATCGTATTTTCCACAAAGGTGAGTGGGCGCCGGCGTGGGTTCAGGGGATGTGGGCCTGTCCCCTTTCTTCTATCCCTGCCTTGATTCTCAGCCCCTCAGGAACCCAGGCCCTGACCCATCTCGCCTTTCCCCACAGACAAGCAAGCCAGCTGTGTAGGCACCCATCGCATGTGCATGCGCTGCTCCGTGGATCCCAAGAACCTGTGCTCAAGAGTTTCTTCCCACTTCTGCCATCGCCCAAGCTTCCTGCTCGGGCAGGTAAACCCACCTTGACTACTGCCTGCAGCGGGGCTCGGCGGGGGCGGAGCCGGCGGCCCCCCCGCCGCGGGCGAGTAAAGGAGAAGGCGGGCGGAGCGGGAGGCAAAAAGCCTACAGCACCCGGTATTCCCAGGCGGTCTCCCATCCAAGTACTAACCAGGCCCGACCCTGCTTAGCTTCCGAGATCAGACGAGATCGGGCGCGTTCAGGGTGGTATGGCCGTAGACGGGGGCGGGGCGCCGCGGGCGGCCTCTTGAGGCCCAGTTTCGCTGGCGCTGGCGCCTTAACGCCAGCCTGGCGGCCGGCCCGCCCCGGCAGGGCCCCCTCGCCCGCCCAGGCAGGGGCAACGGAGGTCTCGGGTATCGGGCGGCGGCGGAGGGTTTGGCGACCACCTCCCAGCCCAGGGCGGCCGTGACCCAGCAAACCCTTCGGCGCTTGGCGCCCCGCCCAAGATCCCGCACGTCGCTCACAGGGACGTGGCCCCGGAGGCTTCAGGGCCCGGGGCCCGCGGTCCCTTGGGCATCGGCCCTGCCCGCCCACGCGGCCCTAGGCGCAGCCCGGCCGCAGCCCGGGCCGGCCCTCCTGCCCGACAGCAGCTGGCCCGAAGCCACTGGGAGCCACCATTGAGTCGCCACGGCCCCTCAGCCCCGGCAAGGCCACCCTTGCCCCCACACCCCCCGCCGAGCTCAGGACCCCGCCCCTGGTGGCCGGCAGGCCCGGGGAAGCGGCCCCTGCCCTCGATCCCGCTCCCGCACCCGGCCGCGGTGACACGCCAGAGGGGCGGGGTGGGGGGGGCTTTTGTCGGAGGGAGCTGTGGAGGGACACACCGGCACACAGGTGGCGGCGCCGGGGCTGGGCGCCGGTGGGGGCGGCCAGGTGCAGGTCGAGGGGCTCGCGGGCCGAAAGGACGGCAACTGGGCCCGCGGCGGAGTCTGGGTCCGGGCCAGCCACCCCGGGAGCGTCTGGGGTGCGCCTGCCTTCCAGGGCCGCCTTCTGGCCGCCTGGCCGGCCGGGCCGGCGGGGAGCGACCCCGCCGGCGCGCGCCGTGGTGGGAGGGGCCTGAGGAGGTGGGGCCTGCAGCGGGGCCCGGCGGGGGCGGAGCCGGCGGCCCCCGCCGCGGGCGAGTAAAGGAGAAGGCGGGCGGAGCGGGAGGCAAAAAGCCTACAGCACCCGGTATTCCCAGGCGGTCTCCCATCCAAGTACTAACCAGGCCCGACCCTGCTTAGCTTCCGAGATCAGACGAGATCGGGCGCGTTCAGGGTGGTATGGCCGTAGACGGGGGCGGGGGGCCGCGGGCGGCCTCTTGAGGCCCAGTTTCGCTGGCGCTGGCGCCTTAACGCCAGCCTGGCGGCCGGCCCGCCCCGGCAGGGCCCCCTCGCCCGCCCAGGCAGGGGCAACGGAGGTCTCGGGTATCGGGCGGCGGCGGAGGGTTTGGCGACCACCTCCCAGCCCAGGGCGGCCGTGACCCAGCAAACCCTTCGGCGCTTGGCGCCCCGCCCAAGATCCCGCACGTCGCTCACAGGGACGTGGCCCCGGAGGCTTCAGGGCCCGGGGCCCGCGGTCCCTTGGGCATCGGCCCTGCCCGCCCACGCGGCCCTAGGCGCAGCCCGGCCGCAGCCCGGGCCGGCCCTCCTTCCCGACAGCAGCTGGCCCGAAGCCACTGGGAGCCACCATTGAGTCGCCACGGCCCCTCAGCCCCGGCAAGGCCACCCTTGCCCCCACACCCCCCGCCGAGCTCAGGACCCCGCCCCTGGTGGCCGGCAGGCCCGGGGAAGCGGCCCCTGCCCTCGATCCCGCTCCCGCACCCGGCCGCGGTGACACGCCAGAGGGGCGGGGTGGGGGGGGCTTTTGTCGGAGGGAGCTGTGGAGGGACACACCGGCACACAGGTGGCGGAGCCGGGGCTGGGCGCCGGTGGGGGCGGCCAGGTGCAGGTCGAGGGGCTCGCGGGCCGAAAGGACGGCAACTGGGCCCGCGGCGGAGTCTGGGTCCGGGCCAGCCACCCCGGGAGCGTCTGGGGTGCGCCTGCCTTCCAGGGCCGCCTTCTGGCCGCCTGGCCGGCCGGGCCGGCGGGGAGCGACCCCGCCGGCGCGCGCCGTGGTGGGAGGGGCCTGAGGAGGTGGGGCCTGCAGCGGGGCCCGGCGGGGGCGGAGCCGGCGGCCCCCGCCGCGGGCGAGTAAAGGAGAAGGCGGGCGGAGCGGGAGGCAAAAAGCCTACAGCACCCGGTATTCCCAGGCGGTCTCCCATCCAAGTACTAACCAGGCCCGACCCTGCTTAGCTTCCGAGATCAGACGAGATCGGGCGCGTTCAGGGTGGTATGGCCGTAGACGGGGGCGGGGGGCCGCGGGCGGCCTCTTGAGGCCCAGTTTCGCTGGCGCTGGCGCCTTAACGCCAGCCTGGCGGCCGGCCCGCCCCGGCAGGGCCCCCTCGCCCGCCCAGGCAGGGGCAACGGAGGTCTCGGGTATCGGGCGGCGGCGGAGGGTTTGGCGACCACCTCCCAGCCCAGGGCGGCCGTGACCCAGCAAACCCTTCGGCGCTTGGCGCCCCGCCCAAGATCCCGCACGTCGCTCACAGGGACGTGGCCCCGGAGGCTTCAGGGCCCGGGGCCCGCGGTCCCTTGGGCATCGGCCCTGCCCGCCCACGCGGCCCTAGGCGCAGCCCGGCCGCAGCCCGGGCCGGCCCTCCTGCCCGACAGCAGCTGGCCCGAAGCCACCGGGAGCCACCATTGAGTCGCCACGGCCCCTCAGCCCCGGCAAGGCCACCCTTGCCCCCACACCCCCCGCCGAGCTCAGGACCCCGCCCCTGGTGGCCGGCAGGCCCGGGGAAGCGGCCCCTGCCCTCGATCCCGCTCCCGCACCCGGCCGCGGTGACACGCCAGAGGGGCGGGGTGGGGGGGGGCTTTTGACGGAGGGAGCTGTGGAGGGACACACCGGCACACAGGTGGCGGCGCCGGGGCTGGGCGCCGGTGGGGGCGGCCAGGTGCAGGTCGAGGGGCTCGCGGGCCGAAAGGACGGCAACTGGGCCCGCGGCGGAGTCTGGGTCTGGAGGGCTCTGAGCCTCCATCCGCTCTGGTGCCTCGGGTCTACCGGCCCGACGCCTGGTAGCGCGACACCCCACCGGCCCACAGACGTAGCCTCCCCAGCTGTGCTCACAGCGAGTCCAACCGCAGCCTGCATCCCTCCACGGGACACTTGGATTACTCCCGCGATCCCCACGAGGTGCGGCACCCGGCGGCCGAATGGGCTGAGATCCTGCCCTTGCGGCGCCCTGTGGCCACCTCCGCCTCCCTCACGGTACTGGCCGAGGCCTCGGACCAGCGGGCCCCGGCTCCCAGCTCAGCGCTGCTCCTCCGCCCCTCTCACCTCCTGCCCGACGTCCAGGCTACCGAGCACCCTCCACCCCCGCCCACCTTCATGCCACTCAGCCGGAACCCGGGAGGCAATGCCAACTACCAGGTGTATGACAGTCTGGTGCTGAAGCGGCAACCGCAGGAGGGCCAAGCGCGGGCCAACTCGCTGCTACCTTCCACCTCGGCCTCCAGGCCCTCTCTGCACGGGAGCCAGACTGGGAAAATGAACTTACCAGCAGCAAGTGGGGGCAGGGGCAGGGGGCGGCAGGGCATGGAGAGAGGAATAAAGAGCGCCAGAGTCCAGGAAACATTGGTGGTCTGTGGCTTGGAAGCGCCACTCCTTCTGCCAGCCTGGGTCCCTGCGCTTGGCTTCCTGCAATAAGAAGCCAGTGTCCCCTTCTTGGCCTGAGGGTCCCTTTGGTTTAGTGGCCACAGTTCTGCCAGCAGGCCCCTCCTGGTCCTATACCATGCACTAAGTACATCTGCAGCTGCAGACTCCAAACCCCTGGTCTCTGGGCACCTCCTCTGTGTCTCAGCTGTCCCTGTCCACAGAGAGCCTCATACAAGAAGTTGCTTCCAAACTGGGAGGTTCCACATCTGGGCAGGTCCAGCTCCAGGCCCAGTGAAGGGCATGAAGAAGGCTGAGGCTCTGGACTCCAGCCAGGCCTTCAGCAGGCCTCTGAGGCCAAGGTCTTCCTAGTCTCAAGAGGGGCCAAGAGACGCAATGTGTCATTTGAACAAGTGAGTCAGCGGGCGGTGAGCGAATGAATGACCGCTCGAGGGGATGTATGCCGGCCACCGGGCCCTGTTTGACTGTCCAGGCTCAGCTTACCTGACCCTGGTTACCAGGGAATGCCACTCTGGGCCCTCCTTTTCATCCCCCTCCCTCACTGTGACCTCACCACCTGCCCCATTATGACCCAGTCTGGCTCCCAGTTAAAACTGGAGGGCAGAGGGCCCAGGCAGTCCTGGGACCAACGGCCATGGGTGAGCGAAACTACTACCGAGCCGAGCCGTTCACTGGCCCCATCCCCAGGAAATGCCAGGAGCAAGGATACTCAATTCTTCTGATCCCGGTCAGCTTCGTCTTGCTCAACGTGGGGATCAACATGGTGACTATGGTCAGGGCAGGATCTGTGCAGCGCGGTTGGGGGAGCCCTGGGGTCTTGAAGGGGCTGAGGTGGGAGGGCTGCTGGGGTGTGACCGGGACAAGGGTTGGATTTCAGGGCTCACCCTGCTCCCGGCCTCCCCCCTCCCCTTCTTCCCTCAACTCTGGAGGCATCTGAAGAGATTCTTGCGGGCACTTTTCAATCGTATTTTCCACAAAGGTGAGTGGGCGCCGGCGTGGGTTCAGGGGATGTGGGCCTGTCCCCTTTCTTCTATCCCTGCCTTGATTCTCAGCCCCTCAGGAACCCAGGCCCTGACCCATCTCGCCTTTCCCCACAGACAAGCAAGCCAGCTGTGTAGGCACCCATCGCATGTGCATGCGCTGCTCCGTGGATCCCAAGAACCTGTGCTCAAGAGTTTCTTCCCACTTCTGCCATCGCCCAAGCTTCCTGCTCGGGCAGGTAAACCCACCTTGACTACTGCCTGCAGCGGGGCTCGGCGGGGGCGGAGCCGGCGGCCCCCCCGCCGCGGGCGAGTAAAGGAGAAGGCGGGCGGAGCGGGAGGCAAAAAGCCTACAGCACCCGGTATTCCCAGGCGGTCTCCCATCCAAGTACTAACCAGGCCCGACCCTGCTTAGCTTCCGAGATCAGACGAGATCGGGCGCGTTCAGGGTGGTATGGCCGTAGACGGGGGCGGGGCGCCGCGGGCGGCCTCTTGAGGCCCAGTTTCGCTGGCGCTGGCGCCTTAACGCCAGCCTGGCGGCCGGCCCGCCCCGGCAGGGCCCCCTCGCCCGCCCAGGCAGGGGCAACGGAGGTCTCGGGTATCGGGCGGCGGCGGAGGGTTTGGCGACCACCTCCCAGCCCAGGGCGGCCGTGACCCAGCAAACCCTTCGGCGCTTGGCGCCCCGCCCAAGATCCCGCACGTCGCTCACAGGGACGTGGCCCCGGAGGCTTCAGGGCCCGGGGCCCGCGGTCCCTTGGGCATCGGCCCTGCCCGCCCACGCGGCCCTAGGCGCAGCCCGGCCGCAGCCCGGGCCGGCCCTCCTGCCCGACAGCAGCTGGCCCGAAGCCACCGGGAGCCACCATTGAGTCGCCACGGCCCCTCAGCCCCGGCAAGGCCACCCTTGCCCCCACACACCCCGCCGACTCAGGACCCCGCCCCTGGTGGCGGGCAGGCCCGGGGAAGCGGCCCCTGCCCTCGATCCCGCTCCCGCACCCGGCCGCGGTGACACGCCAGAGGGGCGGGGTGGGGGTGGGGCTTTTGTCGGAGGGAGCTGTGGAGGGACACACCGGCACACAGGTGGCGGCGCCGGGGCTGGGCGCCGGTGGGGGCGGCCAGGTGCAGGTCGAGGGGCTCGCGGGCCGAAAGGACGGCAACTGGGCCCATGGCGGAGTCTGGGTCTGGAGGGCTCTGAGCCTCCATCCGCTCTGGTGCCTCGGGTCTACCGGCCCGACGCCTGGTAGCGCGACACCCCACCGGCCCACAGACGTAGCCTCCCCAGCTGTGCTCACAGCGAGTCCAACCGCAGCCTGCATCCCTCCACGGGACACTTGGATTACTCCCGCGATCCCCACGAGGTGCGGCACCCGGCGGCCGAATGGGCTGAGATCCTGCCCTTGCGGCGCCCTGTGGCCACCTCCGCCTCCCTCACGGTACTGGCCGAGGCCTCGGACCAGCGGGCCCCGGCTCCCAGCTCAGCGCTGCTCCTCCGCCCCTCTCACCTCCTGCCCGACGTCCAGGCTACCGAGCACCCTCCACCCCCGCCCACCTTCATGCCACTCAGCCGGAACCCGGGAGGCAATGCCAACTACCAGGTGTATGACAGTCTGGTGCTGAAGCGGCAACCGCAGGAGGGCCAAGCGCGGGCCAACTCGCTGCTACCTTCCACCTCGGCCTCCAGGCCCTCTCTGCACGGGAGCCAGACTGGGAAAATGAACTTACCAGCAGCAAGTGGGGGCAGGGGCAGGGGGCGGCAGGGCATGGAGAGAGGAATAAAGAGCGCCAGAGTCCAGGAAACATTGGTGGTCTGTGGCTTGGAAGCGCCACTCCTTCTGCCAGCCTGGGTCCCTGCGCTTGGCTTCCTGCAATAAGAAGCCAGTGTCCCCTTCTTGGCCTGAGGGTCCCTTTGGTTTAGTGGCCACAGTTCTGCCAGCAGGCCCCTCCTGGTCCTATACCATGCACTAAGTACATCTGCAGCTGCAGACTCCAAACCCCTGGTCTCTGGGCACCTCCTCTGTGTCTCAGCTGTCCCTGTCCACAGAGAGCCTCATACAAGAAGTTGCTTCCAAACTGGGAGGTTCCACATCTGGGCAGGTCCAGCTCCAGGCCCAGTGAAGGGCATGAAGAAGGCTGAGGCTCTGGACTCCAGCCAGGCCTTCAGCAGGCCTCTGAGGCCAAGGTCTTCCTAGTCTCAAGAGGGGCCAAGAGACGCAATGTGTCATTTGAACAAGTGAGTCAGCGGGCGGTGAGCGAATGAATGACCGCTCGAGGGGATGTATGCCGGCCACCGGGCCCTGTTTGACTGTCCAGGCTCAGCTTACCTGACCCTGGTTACCAGGGAATGCCACTCTGGGCCCTCCTTTTCATCCCCCTCCCTCACTGTGACCTCACCACCTGCCCCATTATGACCCAGTCTGGCTCCCAGTTAAAACTGGAGGGCAGAGGGCCCAGGCAGTCCTGGGACCAACGGCCATGGGTGAGCGAAACTACTACCGAGCCGAGCCGTTCACTGGCCCCATCCCCAGGAAATGCCAGGAGCAAGGATACTCAATTCTTCTGATCCCGGTCAGCTTCATCTTGCTCAACGTGGGGATCAACATGGTGACTATGGTCAGGGCAGGATCTGTGCAGCGCGGTTGGGGGAGCCCTGGGGTCTTGAAGGGGCTGAGGTGGGAGGGCTGCTGGGGTGTGACCGGGACAAGGGTTGGATTTCAGGGCTCACCCTGCTCCCGGCCTCCCCCCTCCCCTTCTTGCCTCAACTCTGGAGGCATCTGAAGAGATTCTTGCGGGCACTTTTCAATCGTATTTTCCACAAAGGTGAGTGGGCGCCGGCGTGGGTTCAGGGGATGTGGGCCTGTCCCCTTTCTTCTATCCCTGCCTTGATTCTCAGCCCCTCAGGAACCCAGGCCCTGACCCATCTCGCCTTTCCCCACAGACAAGCAAGCCAGCTGTGTAGGCACCCATCGCATGTGCATGCGCTGCTCCGTGGATCCCAAGAACCTGTGCTCAAGAGTTTCTTCCCACTTCTGCCATCGCCCAAGCTTCCTGCTCGGGCAGGTAAACCCACCTTGACTACTGCCTGCAGCGGGGCTCGGCGGGGGCGGAGCCGGCGGCCCCCCCGCCGCGGGCGAGTAAAGGAGAAGGCGGGCGGAGCGGGAGGCAAAAAGCCTACAGCACCCGGTATTCCCAGGCGGTCTCCCATCCAAGTACTAACCAGGCCCGACCCTGCTTAGCTTCCGAGATCAGACGAGATCGGGCGCGTTCAGGGTGGTATGGCCGTAGACGGGGGCGGGGCGCCGCGGGCGGCCTCTTGAGGCCCAGTTTCGCTGGCGCTGGCGCCTTAACGCCAGCCTGGCGGCCGGCCCGCCCCGGCAGGGCCCCCTCGCCCGCCCAGGCAGGGGCAACGGAGGTCTCGGGTATCGGGCGGCGGCGGAGGGTTTGGCGACCACCTCCCAGCCCAGGGCGGCCGTGACCCAGCAAACCCTTCGGCGCTTGGCGCCCCGCCCAAGATCCCGCACGTCGCTCACAGGGACGTGGCCCCGGAGGCTTCAGGGCCCGGGGCCCGCGGTCCCTTGGGCATCGGCCCTGCCCGCCCACGCGGCCCTAGGCGCAGCCCGGCCGCAGCCCGGGCCGGCCCTCCTGCCCGACAGCAGCTGGCCCGAAGCCACCGGGAGCCACCATTGAGTCGCCACGGCCCCTCAGCCCCGGCAAGGCCACCCTTGCCCCCACACCCCCCGCCGAGCTCAGGACCCCGCCCCTGGTGGCCGGCAGGCCCGGGGAAGCGGCCCCTGCCCTCGATCCCGCTCCCGCACCCGGCCGCGGTGACACGCCAGAGGGGCGGGGTGGGGGGGGGCTTTTGACGGAGGGAGCTGTGGAGGGACACACCGGCACACAGGTGGCGGCGCCGGGGCTGGGCGCCGGTGGGGGCGGCCAGGTGCAGGTCGAGGGGCTCGCGGGCCGAAAGGACGGCAACTGGGCCCGCGGCGGAGTCTGGGTCTGGAGGGCTCTGAGCCTCCATCCGCTCTGGTGCCTCGGGTCTACCGGCCCGACGCCTGGTAGCGCGACACCCCACCGGCCCACAGACGTAGCCTCCCCAGCTGTGCTCACAGCGAGTCCAACCGCAGCCTGCATCCCTCCACGGGACACTTGGATTACTCCCGCGATCCCCACGAGGTGCGGCACCCGGCGGCCGAATGGGCTGAGATCCTGCCCTTGCGGCGCCCTGTGGCCACCTCCGCCTCCCTCACGGTACTGGCCGAGGCCTCGGACCAGCGGGCCCCGGCTCCCAGCTCAGCGCTGCTCCTCCGCCCCTCTCACCTCCTGCCCGACGTCCAGGCTACCGAGCACCCTCCACCCCCGCCCACCTTCATGCCACTCAGCCGGAACCCGGGAGGCAATGCCAACTACCAGGTGTATGACAGTCTGGTGCTGAAGCGGCAACCGCAGGAGGGCCAAGCGCGGGCCAACTCGCTGCTACCTTCCACCTCGGCCTCCAGGCCCTCTCTGCACGGGAGCCAGACTGGGAAAATGAACTTACCAGCAGCAAGTGGGGGCAGGGGCAGGGGGCGGCAGGGCATGGAGAGAGGAATAAAGAGCGCCAGAGTCCAGGAAACATTGGTGGTCTGTGGCTTGGAAGCGCCACTCCTTCTGCCAGCCTGGGTCCCTGCGCTTGGCTTCCTGCAATAAGAAGCCAGTGTCCCCTTCTTGGCCTGAGGGTCCCTTTGGTTTAGTGGCCACAGTTCTGCCAGCAGGCCCCTCCTGGTCCTATACCATGCACTAAGTACATCTGCAGCTGCAGACTCCAAACCCCTGGTCTCTGGGCACCTCCTCTGTGTCTCAGCTGTCCCTGTCCACAGAGAGCCTCATACAAGAAGTTGCTTCCAAACTGGGAGGTTCCACATCTGGGCAGGTCCAGCTCCAGGCCCAGTGAAGGGCATGAAGAAGGCTGAGGCTCTGGACTCCAGCCAGGCCTTCAGCAGGCCTCTGAGGCCAAGGTCTTCCTAGTCTCAAGAGGGGCCAAGAGACGCAATGTGTCATTTGAACAAGTGAGTCAGCGGGCGGTGAGCGAATGAATGACCGCTCGAGGGGATGTATGCCGGCCACCGGGCCCTGTTTGACTGTCCAGGCTCAGCTTACCTGACCCTGGTTACCAGGGAATGCCACTCTGGGCCCTCCTTTTCATCCCCCTCCCTCACTGTGACCTCACCACCTGCCCCATTATGACCCAGTCTGGCTCCCAGTTAAAACTGGAGGGCAGAGGGCCCAGGCAGTCCTGGGACCAACGGCCATGGGTGAGCGAAACTACTACCGAGCCGAGCCGTTCACTGGCCCCATCCCCAGGAAATGCCAGGAGCAAGGATACTCAATTCTTCTGATCCCGGTCAGCTTCATCTTGCTCAACGTGGGGATCAACATGGTGACTATGGTCAGGGCAGGATCTGTGCAGCGCGGTTGGGGGAGCCCTGGGGTCTTGAAGGGGCTGAGGTGGGAGGGCTGCTGGGGTGTGACCGGGACAAGGGTTGGATTTCAGGGCTCACCCTGCTCCCGGCCTCCCCCCTCCCCTTCTTCCCTCAACTCTGGAGGCATCTGAAGAGATTCTTGCGGGCACTTTTCAATCGTATTTTCCACAAAGGTGAGTGGGCGCCGGCGTGGGTTCAGGGGATGTGGGCCTGTCCCCTTTCTTCTATCCCTGCCTTGATTCTCAGCCCCTCAGGAACCCAGGCCCTGACCCATCTCGCCTTTCCCCACAGACAAGCAAGCCAGCTGTGTAGGCACCCATCGCATGTGCATGCGCTGCTCCGTGGATCCCAAGAACCTGTGCTCAAGAGTTTCTTCCCACTTCTGCCATCGCCCAAGCTTCCTGCTCGGGCAGGTAAACCCACCTTGACTACTGCCTGCAGCGGGGCTCGGCGGGGGCGGAGCCGGCGGCCCCCCCGCCGCGGGCGAGTAAAGGAGAAGGCGGGCGGAGCGGGAGGCAAAAAGCCTACAGCACCCGGTATTCCCAGGCGGTCTCCCATCCAAGTACTAACCAGGCCCGACCCTGCTTAGCTTCCGAGATCAGACGAGATCGGGCGCGTTCAGGGTGGTATGGCCGTAGACGGGGGCGGGGCGCCGCGGGCGGCCTCTTGAGGCCCAGTTTCGCTGGCGCTGGCGCCTTAACGCCAGCCTGGCGGCCGGCCCGCCCCGGCAGGGCCCCCTCGCCCGCCCAGGCAGGGGCAACGGAGGTCTCGGGTATCGGGCGGCGGCGGAGGGTTTGGCGACCACCTCCCAGCCCAGGGCGGCCGTGACCCAGCAAACCCTTCGGCGCTTGGCGCCCCGCCCAAGATCCCGCACGTCGCTCACAGGGACGTGGCCCCGGAGGCTTCAGGGCCCGGGGCCCGCGGTCCCTTGGGCATCGGCCCTGCCCGCCCACGCGGCCCTAGGCGCAGCCCGGCCGCAGCCCGGGCCGGCCCTCCTGCCCGACAGCAGCTGGCCCGAAGCCACTGGGAGCCACCATTGAGTCGCCACGGCCCCTCAGCCCCGGCAAGGCCACCCTTGCCCCCACACCCCCCGCCGAGCTCAGGACCCCGCCCCTGGTGGCCGGCAGGCCCGGGGAAGCGGCCCCTGCCCTCGATCCCGCTCCCGCACCCGGCCGCGGTGACACGCCAGAGGGGCGGGGTGGGGGGGGCTTTTGTCGGAGGGAGCTGTGGAGGGACACACCGGCACACAGGTGGCGGCGCCGGGGCTGGGCGCCGGTGGGGGCGGCCAGGTGCAGGTCGAGGGGCTCGCGGGCCGAAAGGACGGCAACTGGGCCCGCGGCGGAGTCTGGGTCCGGGCCAGCCACCCCGGGAGCGTCTGGGGTGCGCCTGCCTTCCAGGGCCGCCTTCTGGCCGCCTGGCCGGCCGGGCCGGCGGGGAGCGACCCCGCCGGCGCGCGCCGTGGTGGGAGGGGCCTGAGGAGGTGGGGCCTGCAGCGGGGCCCGGCGGGGGCGGAGCCGGCGGCCCCCGCCGCGGGCGAGTAAAGGAGAAGGCGGGCGGAGCGGGAGGCAAAAAGCCTACAGCACCCGGTATTCCCAGGCGGTCTCCCATCCAAGTACTAACCAGGCCCGACCCTGCTTAGCTTCCGAGATCAGACGAGATCGGGCGCGTTCAGGGTGGTATGGCCGTAGACGGGGGCGGGGGGCCGCGGGCGGCCTCTTGAGGCCCAGTTTCGCTGGCGCTGGCGCCTTAACGCCAGCCTGGCGGCCGGCCCGCCCCGGCAGGGCCCCCTCGCCCGCCCAGGCAGGGGCAACGGAGGTCTCGGGTATCGGGCGGCGGCGGAGGGTTTGGCGACCACCTCCCAGCCCAGGGCGGCCGTGACCCAGCAAACCCTTCGGCGCTTGGCGCCCCGCCCAAGATCCCGCACGTCGCTCACAGGGACGTGGCCCCGGAGGCTTCAGGGCCCGGGGCCCGCGGTCCCTTGGGCATCGGCCCTGCCCGCCCACGCGGCCCTAGGCGCAGCCCGGCCGCAGCCCGGGCCGGCCCTCCTTCCCGACAGCAGCTGGCCCGAAGCCACTGGGAGCCACCATTGAGTCGCCACGGCCCCTCAGCCCCGGCAAGGCCACCCTTGCCCCCACACCCCCCGCCGAGCTCAGGACCCCGCCCCTGGTGGCCGGCAGGCCCGGGGAAGCGGCCCCTGCCCTCGATCCCGCTCCCGCACCCGGCCGCGGTGACACGCCAGAGGGGCGGGGTGGGGGGGGCTTTTGTCGGAGGGAGCTGTGGAGGGACACACCGGCACACAGGTGGCGGAGCCGGGGCTGGGCGCCGGTGGGGGCGGCCAGGTGCAGGTCGAGGGGCTCGCGGGCCGAAAGGACGGCAACTGGGCCCGCGGCGGAGTCTGGGTCCGGGCCAGCCACCCCGGGAGCGTCTGGGGTGCGCCTGCCTTCCAGGGCCGCCTTCTGGCCGCCTGGCCGGCCGGGCCGGCGGGGAGCGACCCCGCCGGCGCGCGCCGTGGTGGGAGGGGCCTGAGGAGGTGGGGCCTGCAGCGGGGCCCGGCGGGGGCGGAGCCGGCGGCCCCCGCCGCGGGCGAGTAAAGGAGAAGGCGGGCGGAGCGGGAGGCAAAAAGCCTACAGCACCCGGTATTCCCAGGCGGTCTCCCATCCAAGTACTAACCAGGCCCGACCCTGCTTAGCTTCCGAGATCAGACGAGATCGGGCGCGTTCAGGGTGGTATGGCCGTAGACGGGGGCGGGGGGCCGCGGGCGGCCTCTTGAGGCCCAGTTTCGCTGGCGCTGGCGCCTTAACGCCAGCCTGGCGGCCGGCCCGCCCCGGCAGGGCCCCCTCGCCCGCCCAGGCAGGGGCAACGGAGGTCTCGGGTATCGGGCGGCGGCGGAGGGTTTGGCGACCACCTCCCAGCCCAGGGCGGCCGTGACCCAGCAAACCCTTCGGCGCTTGGCGCCCCGCCCAAGATCCCGCACGTCGCTCACAGGGACGTGGCCCCGGAGGCTTCAGGGCCCGGGGCCCGCGGTCCCTTGGGCATCGGCCCTGCCCGCCCACGCGGCCCTAGGCGCAGCCCGGCCGCAGCCCGGGCCGGCCCTCCTGCCCGACAGCAGCTGGCCCGAAGCCACCGGGAGCCACCATTGAGTCGCCACGGCCCCTCAGCCCCGGCAAGGCCACCCTTGCCCCCACACCCCCCGCCGAGCTCAGGACCCCGCCCCTGGTGGCCGGCAGGCCCGGGGAAGCGGCCCCTGCCCTCGATCCCGCTCCCGCACCCGGCCGCGGTGACACGCCAGAGGGGCGGGGTGGGGGGGGGCTTTTGACGGAGGGAGCTGTGGAGGGACACACCGGCACACAGGTGGCGGCGCCGGGGCTGGGCGCCGGTGGGGGCGGCCAGGTGCAGGTCGAGGGGCTCGCGGGCCGAAAGGACGGCAACTGGGCCCGCGGCGGAGTCTGGGTCTGGAGGGCTCTGAGCCTCCATCCGCTCTGGTGCCTCGGGTCTACCGGCCCGACGCCTGGTAGCGCGACACCCCACCGGCCCACAGACGTAGCCTCCCCAGCTGTGCTCACAGCGAGTCCAACCGCAGCCTGCATCCCTCCACGGGACACTTGGATTACTCCCGCGATCCCCACGAGGTGCGGCACCCGGCGGCCGAATGGGCTGAGATCCTGCCCTTGCGGCGCCCTGTGGCCACCTCCGCCTCCCTCACGGTACTGGCCGAGGCCTCGGACCAGCGGGCCCCGGCTCCCAGCTCAGCGCTGCTCCTCCGCCCCTCTCACCTCCTGCCCGACGTCCAGGCTACCGAGCACCCTCCACCCCCGCCCACCTTCATGCCACTCAGCCGGAACCCGGGAGGCAATGCCAACTACCAGGTGTATGACAGTCTGGTGCTGAAGCGGCAACCGCAGGAGGGCCAAGCGCGGGCCAACTCGCTGCTACCTTCCACCTCGGCCTCCAGGCCCTCTCTGCACGGGAGCCAGACTGGGAAAATGAACTTACCAGCAGCAAGTGGGGGCAGGGGCAGGGGGCGGCAGGGCATGGAGAGAGGAATAAAGAGCGCCAGAGTCCAGGAAACATTGGTGGTCTGTGGCTTGGAAGCGCCACTCCTTCTGCCAGCCTGGGTCCCTGCGCTTGGCTTCCTGCAATAAGAAGCCAGTGTCCCCTTCTTGGCCTGAGGGTCCCTTTGGTTTAGTGGCCACAGTTCTGCCAGCAGGCCCCTCCTGGTCCTATACCATGCACTAAGTACATCTGCAGCTGCAGACTCCAAACCCCTGGTCTCTGGGCACCTCCTCTGTGTCTCAGCTGTCCCTGTCCACAGAGAGCCTCATACAAGAAGTTGCTTCCAAACTGGGAGGTTCCACATCTGGGCAGGTCCAGCTCCAGGCCCAGTGAAGGGCATGAAGAAGGCTGAGGCTCTGGACTCCAGCCAGGCCTTCAGCAGGCCTCTGAGGCCAAGGTCTTCCTAGTCTCAAGAGGGGCCAAGAGACGCAATGTGTCATTTGAACAAGTGAGTCAGCGGGCGGTGAGCGAATGAATGACCGCTCGAGGGGATGTATGCCGGCCACCGGGCCCTGTTTGACTGTCCAGGCTCAGCTTACCTGACCCTGGTTACCAGGGAATGCCACTCTGGGCCCTCCTTTTCATCCCCCTCCCTCACTGTGACCTCACCACCTGCCCCATTATGACCCAGTCTGGCTCCCAGTTAAAACTGGAGGGCAGAGGGCCCAGGCAGTCCTGGGACCAACGGCCATGGGTGAGCGAAACTACTACCGAGCCGAGCCGTTCACTGGCCCCATCCCCAGGAAATGCCAGGAGCAAGGATACTCAATTCTTCTGATCCCGGTCAGCTTCGTCTTGCTCAACGTGGGGATCAACATGGTGACTATGGTCAGGGCAGGATCTGTGCAGCGCGGTTGGGGGAGCCCTGGGGTCTTGAAGGGGCTGAGGTGGGAGGGCTGCTGGGGTGTGACCGGGACAAGGGTTGGATTTCAGGGCTCACCCTGCTCCCGGCCTCCCCCCTCCCCTTCTTCCCTCAACTCTGGAGGCATCTGAAGAGATTCTTGCGGGCACTTTTCAATCGTATTTTCCACAAAGGTGAGTGGGCGCCGGCGTGGGTTCAGGGGATGTGGGCCTGTCCCCTTTCTTCTATCCCTGCCTTGATTCTCAGCCCCTCAGGAACCCAGGCCCTGACCCATCTCGCCTTTCCCCACAGACAAGCAAGCCAGCTGTGTAGGCACCCATCGCATGTGCATGCGCTGCTCCGTGGATCCCAAGAACCTGTGCTCAAGAGTTTCTTCCCACTTCTGCCATCGCCCAAGCTTCCTGCTCGGGCAGGTAAACCCACCTTGACTACTGCCTGCAGCGGGGCTCGGCGGGGGCGGAGCCGGCGGCCCCCCCGCCGCGGGCGAGTAAAGGAGAAGGCGGGCGGAGCGGGAGGCAAAAAGCCTACAGCACCCGGTATTCCCAGGCGGTCTCCCATCCAAGTACTAACCAGGCCCGACCCTGCTTAGCTTCCGAGATCAGACGAGATCGGGCGCGTTCAGGGTGGTATGGCCGTAGACGGGGGCGGGGCGCCGCGGGCGGCCTCTTGAGGCCCAGTTTCGCTGGCGCTGGCGCCTTAACGCCAGCCTGGCGGCCGGCCCGCCCCGGCAGGGCCCCCTCGCCCGCCCAGGCAGGGGCAACGGAGGTCTCGGGTATCGGGCGGCGGCGGAGGGTTTGGCGACCACCTCCCAGCCCAGGGCGGCCGTGACCCAGCAAACCCTTCGGCGCTTGGCGCCCCGCCCAAGATCCCGCACGTCGCTCACAGGGACGTGGCCCCGGAGGCTTCAGGGCCCGGGGCCCGCGGTCCCTTGGGCATCGGCCCTGCCCGCCCACGCGGCCCTAGGCGCAGCCCGGCCGCAGCCCGGGCCGGCCCTCCTGCCCGACAGCAGCTGGCCCGAAGCCACCGGGAGCCACCATTGAGTCGCCACGGCCCCTCAGCCCCGGCAAGGCCACCCTTGCCCCCACACACCCCGCCGACTCAGGACCCCGCCCCTGGTGGCGGGCAGGCCCGGGGAAGCGGCCCCTGCCCTCGATCCCGCTCCCGCACCCGGCCGCGGTGACACGCCAGAGGGGCGGGGTGGGGGTGGGGCTTTTGTCGGAGGGAGCTGTGGAGGGACACACCGGCACACAGGTGGCGGCGCCGGGGCTGGGCGCCGGTGGGGGCGGCCAGGTGCAGGTCGAGGGGCTCGCGGGCCGAAAGGACGGCAACTGGGCCCATGGCGGAGTCTGGGTCTGGAGGGCTCTGAGCCTCCATCCGCTCTGGTGCCTCGGGTCTACCGGCCCGACGCCTGGTAGCGCGACACCCCACCGGCCCACAGACGTAGCCTCCCCAGCTGTGCTCACAGCGAGTCCAACCGCAGCCTGCATCCCTCCACGGGACACTTGGATTACTCCCGCGATCCCCACGAGGTGCGGCACCCGGCGGCCGAATGGGCTGAGATCCTGCCCTTGCGGCGCCCTGTGGCCACCTCCGCCTCCCTCACGGTACTGGCCGAGGCCTCGGACCAGCGGGCCCCGGCTCCCAGCTCAGCGCTGCTCCTCCGCCCCTCTCACCTCCTGCCCGACGTCCAGGCTACCGAGCACCCTCCACCCCCGCCCACCTTCATGCCACTCAGCCGGAACCCGGGAGGCAATGCCAACTACCAGGTGTATGACAGTCTGGTGCTGAAGCGGCAACCGCAGGAGGGCCAAGCGCGGGCCAACTCGCTGCTACCTTCCACCTCGGCCTCCAGGCCCTCTCTGCACGGGAGCCAGACTGGGAAAATGAACTTACCAGCAGCAAGTGGGGGCAGGGGCAGGGGGCGGCAGGGCATGGAGAGAGGAATAAAGAGCGCCAGAGTCCAGGAAACATTGGTGGTCTGTGGCTTGGAAGCGCCACTCCTTCTGCCAGCCTGGGTCCCTGCGCTTGGCTTCCTGCAATAAGAAGCCAGTGTCCCCTTCTTGGCCTGAGGGTCCCTTTGGTTTAGTGGCCACAGTTCTGCCAGCAGGCCCCTCCTGGTCCTATACCATGCACTAAGTACATCTGCAGCTGCAGACTCCAAACCCCTGGTCTCTGGGCACCTCCTCTGTGTCTCAGCTGTCCCTGTCCACAGAGAGCCTCATACAAGAAGTTGCTTCCAAACTGGGAGGTTCCACATCTGGGCAGGTCCAGCTCCAGGCCCAGTGAAGGGCATGAAGAAGGCTGAGGCTCTGGACTCCAGCCAGGCCTTCAGCAGGCCTCTGAGGCCAAGGTCTTCCTAGTCTCAAGAGGGGCCAAGAGACGCAATGTGTCATTTGAACAAGTGAGTCAGCGGGCGGTGAGCGAATGAATGACCGCTCGAGGGGATGTATGCCGGCCACCGGGCCCTGTTTGACTGTCCAGGCTCAGCTTACCTGACCCTGGTTACCAGGGAATGCCACTCTGGGCCCTCCTTTTCATCCCCCTCCCTCACTGTGACCTCACCACCTGCCCCATTATGACCCAGTCTGGCTCCCAGTTAAAACTGGAGGGCAGAGGGCCCAGGCAGTCCTGGGACCAACGGCCATGGGTGAGCGAAACTACTACCGAGCCGAGCCGTTCACTGGCCCCATCCCCAGGAAATGCCAGGAGCAAGGATACTCAATTCTTCTGATCCCGGTCAGCTTCATCTTGCTCAACGTGGGGATCAACATGGTGACTATGGTCAGGGCAGGATCTGTGCAGCGCGGTTGGGGGAGCCCTGGGGTCTTGAAGGGGCTGAGGTGGGAGGGCTGCTGGGGTGTGACCGGGACAAGGGTTGGATTTCAGGGCTCACCCTGCTCCCGGCCTCCCCCCTCCCCTTCTTGCCTCAACTCTGGAGGCATCTGAAGAGATTCTTGCGGGCACTTTTCAATCGTATTTTCCACAAAGGTGAGTGGGCGCCGGCGTGGGTTCAGGGGATGTGGGCCTGTCCCCTTTCTTCTATCCCTGCCTTGATTCTCAGCCCCTCAGGAACCCAGGCCCTGACCCATCTCGCCTTTCCCCACAGACAAGCAAGCCAGCTGTGTAGGCACCCATCGCATGTGCATGCGCTGCTCCGTGGATCCCAAGAACCTGTGCTCAAGAGTTTCTTCCCACTTCTGCCATCGCCCAAGCTTCCTGCTCGGGCAGGTAAACCCACCTTGACTACTGCCTGCAGCGGGGCTCGGCGGGGGCGGAGCCGGCGGCCCCCCCGCCGCGGGCGAGTAAAGGAGAAGGCGGGCGGAGCGGGAGGCAAAAAGCCTACAGCACCCGGTATTCCCAGGCGGTCTCCCATCCAAGTACTAACCAGGCCCGACCCTGCTTAGCTTCCGAGATCAGACGAGATCGGGCGCGTTCAGGGTGGTATGGCCGTAGACGGGGGCGGGGCGCCGCGGGCGGCCTCTTGAGGCCCAGTTTCGCTGGCGCTGGCGCCTTAACGCCAGCCTGGCGGCCGGCCCGCCCCGGCAGGGCCCCCTCGCCCGCCCAGGCAGGGGCAACGGAGGTCTCGGGTATCGGGCGGCGGCGGAGGGTTTGGCGACCACCTCCCAGCCCAGGGCGGCCGTGACCCAGCAAACCCTTCGGCGCTTGGCGCCCCGCCCAAGATCCCGCACGTCGCTCACAGGGACGTGGCCCCGGAGGCTTCAGGGCCCGGGGCCCGCGGTCCCTTGGGCATCGGCCCTGCCCGCCCACGCGGCCCTAGGCGCAGCCCGGCCGCAGCCCGGGCCGGCCCTCCTGCCCGACAGCAGCTGGCCCGAAGCCACTGGGAGCCACCATTGAGTCGCCACGGCCCCTCAGCCCCGGCAAGGCCACCCTTGCCCCCACACCCCCCGCCGAGCTCAGGACCCCGCCCCTGGTGGCCGGCAGGCCCGGGGAAGCGGCCCCTGCCCTCGATCCCGCTCCCGCACCCGGCCGCGTTGACACGCCAGAGGGGCGGGGTGGGGGGGGCTTTTGTCGGAGGGAGCTGTGGAGGGACACACCGGCACACAGGTGGCGGCGCCGGGGCTGGGCGCCGGTGGGGGCGGCCAGGTGCAGGTCGAGGGGCTCGCGGGCCGAAAGGACGGCAACTGGGCCCGCGGCGGAGTCTGGGTCCGGGCCAGCCACCCCGGGAGCGTCTGGGGTGCGCCTGCCTTCCAGGGCCGCCTTCTGGCCGCCTGGCCGGCCGGGCCGGCGGGGAGCGACCCCGCCGGCGCGCGCCGTGGTGGGAGGGGCCTGAGGAGGTGGGGCCTGCAGCGGGGCCCGGCGGGGGCGGAGCCGGCGGCCCCCGCCGCGGGCGAGTAAAGGAGAAGGCGGGCAGAGCGGGAGGCAAAAAGCCTACAGCACCCGGTATTCCCAGGCGGTCTCCCATCCAAGTACTAACCAGGCCCGACCCTGCTTAGCTTCCGAGATCAGACGAGATCGGGCGCGTTCAGGGTGGTATGGCCGTAGACGGGGGCGGGGGGCCGCGGGCGGCCTCTTGAGGCCCAGTTTCGCTGGCGCTGGCGCCTTAACGCCAGCCTGGCGGCCGGCCCGCCCCGGCAGGGCCCCCTCGCCCGCCCAGGCAGGGGCAACGGAGGTCTCGGGTATCGGGCGGCGGCGGAGGGTTTGGCGACCACCTCCCAGCCCAGGGCGGCCGTGACCCAGCAAACCCTTCGGCGCTTGGCGCCCCGCCCAAGATCCCGCACGTCGCTCACAGGGACGTGGCCCCGGAGGCTTCAGGGCCCGGGGCCCGCGGTCCCTTGGGCATCGGCCCTGCCCGCCCACGCGGCCCTAGGCGCAGCCCGGCCGCAGCCCGGGCCGGCCCTCCTGCCCGACAGCAGCTGGCCCGAAGCCACCGGGAGCCACCATTGAGTCGCCACGGCCCCTCAGCCCCGGCAAGGCCACCCTTGCCCCCACACACCCCGCCGACTCAGGACCCCGCCCCTGGTGGCGGGCAGGCCCGGGGAAGCGGCCCCTGCCCTCGATCCCGCTCCCGCACCCGGCCGCGGTGACACGCCAGAGGGGCGGGGTGGGGGTGGGGCTTTTGTCGGAGGGAGCTGTGGAGGGACACACCGGCACACAGGTGGCGGCGCCGGGGCTGGGCGCCGGTGGGGGCGGCCAGGTGCAGGTCGAGGGGCTCGCGGGCCGAAAGGACGGCAACTGGGCCCATGGCGGAGTCTGGGTCTGGAGGGCTCTGAGCCTCCATCCGCTCTGGTGCCTCGGGTCTACCGGCCCGACGCCTGGTAGCGCGACACCCCACCGGCCCACAGACGTAGCCTCCCCAGCTGTGCTCACAGCGAGTCCAACCGCAGCCTGCATCCCTCCACGGGACACTTGGATTACTCCCGCGATCCCCACGAGGTGCGGCACCCGGCGGCCGAATGGGCTGAGATCCTGCCCTTGCGGCGCCCTGTGGCCACCTCCGCCTCCCTCACGGTACTGGCCGAGGCCTCGGACCAGCGGGCCCCGGCTCCCAGCTCAGCGCTGCTCCTCCGCCCCTCTCACCTCCTGCCCGACGTCCAGGCTACCGAGCACCCTCCACCCCCGCCCACCTTCATGCCACTCAGCCGGAACCCGGGAGGCAATGCCAACTACCAGGTGTATGACAGTCTGGTGCTGAAGCGGCAACCGCAGGAGGGCCAAGCGCGGGCCAACTCGCTGCTACCTTCCACCTCGGCCTCCAGGCCCTCTCTGCACGGGAGCCAGACTGGGAAAATGAACTTACCAGCAGCAAGTGGGGGCAGGGGCAGGGGGCGGCAGGGCATGGAGAGAGGAATAAAGAGCGCCAGAGTCCAGGAAACATTGGTGGTCTGTGGCTTGGAAGCGCCACTCCTTCTGCCAGCCTGGGTCCCTGCGCTTGGCTTCCTGCAATAAGAAGCCAGTGTCCCCTTCTTGGCCTGAGGGTCCCTTTGGTTTAGTGGCCACAGTTCTGCCAGCAGGCCCCTCCTGGTCCTATACCATGCACTAAGTACATCTGCAGCTGCAGACTCCAAACCCCTGGTCTCTGGGCACCTCCTCTGTGTCTCAGCTGTCCCTGTCCACAGAGAGCCTCATACAAGAAGTTGCTTCCAAACTGGGAGGTTCCACATCTGGGCAGGTCCAGCTCCAGGCCCAGTGAAGGGCATGAAGAAGGCTGAGGCTCTGGACTCCAGCCAGGCCTTCAGCAGGCCTCTGAGGCCAAGGTCTTCCTAGTCTCAAGAGGGGCCAAGAGACGCAATGTGTCATTTGAACAAGTGAGTCAGCGGGCGGTGAGCGAATGAATGACCGCTCGAGGGGATGTATGCCGGCCACCGGGCCCTGTTTGACTGTCCAGGCTCAGCTTACCTGACCCTGGTTACCAGGGAATGCCACTCTGGGCCCTCCTTTTCATCCCCCTCCCTCACTGTGACCTCACCACCTGCCCCATTATGACCCAGTCTGGCTCCCAGTTAAAACTGGAGGGCAGAGGGCCCAGGCAGTCCTGGGACCAACGGCCATGGGTGAGCGAAACTACTACCGAGCCGAGCCGTTCACTGGCCCCATCCCCAGGAAATGCCAGGAGCAAGGATACTCAATTCTTCTGATCCCGGTCAGCTTCATCTTGCTCAACGTGGGGATCAACATGGTGACTATGGTCAGGGCAGGATCTGTGCAGCGCGGTTGGGGGAGCCCTGGGGTCTTGAAGGGGCTGAGGTGGGAGGGCTGCTGGGGTGTGACCGGGACAAGGGTTGGATTTCAGGGCTCACCCTGCTCCCGGCCTCCCCCCTCCCCTTCTTCCCTCAACTCTGGAGGCATCTGAAGAGATTCTTGCGGGCACTTTTCAATCGTATTTTCCACAAAGGTGAGTGGGCGCCGGCGTGGGTTCAGGGGATGTGGGCCTGTCCCCTTTCTTCTATCCCTGCCTTGATTCTCAGCCCCTCAGGAACCCAGGCCCTGACCCATCTCGCCTTTCCCCACAGACAAGCAAGCCAGCTGTGTAGGCACCCATCGCATGTGCATGCGCTGCTCCGTGGATCCCAAGAACCTGTGCTCAAGAGTTTCTTCCCACTTCTGCCATCGCCCAAGCTTCCTGCTCGGGCAGGTAAACCCACCTTGACTACTGCCTGCAGCGGGGCTCGGCGGGGGCGGAGCCGGCGGCCCCCCCGCCGCGGGCGAGTAAAGGAGAAGGCGGGCGGAGCGGGAGGCAAAAAGCCTACAGCACCCGGTATTCCCAGGCGGTCTCCCATCCAAGTACTAACCAGGCCCGACCCTGCTTAGCTTCCGAGATCAGACGAGATCGGGCGCGTTCAGGGTGGTATGGCCGTAGACGGGGGCGGGGCGCCGCGGGCGGCCTCTTGAGGCCCAGTTTCGCTGGCGCTGGCGCCTTAACGCCAGCCTGGCGGCCGGCCCGCCCCGGCAGGGCCCCCTCGCCCGCCCAGGCAGGGGCAACGGAGGTCTCGGGTATCGGGCGGCGGCGGAGGGTTTGGCGACCACCTCCCAGCCCAGGGCGGCCGTGACCCAGCAAACCCTTCGGCGCTTGGCGCCCCGCCCAAGATCCCGCACGTCGCTCACAGGGACGTGGCCCCGGAGGCTTCAGGGCCCGGGGCCCGCGGTCCCTTGGGCATCGGCCCTGCCCGCCCACGCGGCCCTAGGCGCAGCCCGGCCGCAGCCCGGGCCGGCCCTCCTGCCCGACAGCAGCTGGCCCGAAGCCACTGGGAGCCACCATTGAGTCGCCACGGCCCCTCAGGCCCGGCAAGGCCACCCTTGCCCCCACACCCCCCGCCGAGCTCAGGACCCCGCCCCTGGTGGCCGGCAGGCCCGGGGAAGCGGCCCCTGCCCTCGATCCCGCTCCCGCACCCGGCCGCGGTGACACGCCAGAGGGGCGGGGTGGGGGGGGCTTTTGTCGGAGGGAGCTGTGGAGGGACACACCGGCACACAGGTGGCGGCGCCGGGGCTGGGCGCCGGTGGGGGCGGCCAGGTGCAGGTCGAGGGGCTCGCGGGCCGAAAGGACGGCAACTGGGCCCGCGGCGGAGTCTGGGTCCGGGCCAGCCACCCCGGGAGCGTCTGGGGTGCGCCTGCCTTCCAGGGCCGCCTTCTGGCCGCCTGGCCGGCCGGGCCGGCGGGGAGCGACCCCGCCGGCGCGCGCCGTGGTGGGAGGGGCCTGAGGAGGTGGGGCCTGCAGCGGGGCCCGGCGGGGGCGGAGCCGGCGGCCCCCGCCGCGGGCGAGTAAAGGAGAAGGCGGGCGGAGCGGGAGGCAAAAAGCCTACAGCACCCGGTATTCCCAGGCGGTCTCCCATCCAAGTACTAACCAGGCCCGACCCTGCTTAGCTTCCGAGATCAGACGAGATCGGGCGCGTTCAGGGTGGTATGGCCGTAGACGGGGGCGGGGGGCCGCGGGCGGCCTCTTGAGGCCCAGTTTCGCTGGCGCTGGCGCCTTAACGCCAGCCTGGCGGCCGGCCCGCCCCGGCAGGGCCCCCTCGCCCGCCCAGGCAGGGGCAACGGAGGTCTCGGGTATCGGGCGGCGGCGGAGGGTTTGGCGACCACCTCCCAGCCCAGGGCGGCCGTGACCCAGCAAACCCTTCGGCGCTTGGCGCCCCGCCCAAGATCCCGCACGTCGCTCACAGGGACGTGGCCCCGGAGGCTTCAGGGCCCGGGGCCCGCGGTCCCTTGGGCATCGGCCCTGCCCGCCCACGCGGCCCTAGGCGCAGCCCGGCCGCAGCCCGGGCCGGCCCTCCTGCCCGACAGCAGCTGGCCCGAAGCCACCGGGAGCCACCATTGAGTCGCCACGGCCCCTCAGCCCCGGCAAGGCCACCCTTGCCCCCACACACCCCGCCGACTCAGGACCCCGCCCCTGGTGGCGGGCAGGCCCGGGGAAGCGGCCCCTGCCCTCGATCCCGCTCCCGCACCCGGCCGCGGTGACACGCCAGAGGGGCGGGGTGGGGGTGGGGCTTTTGTCGGAGGGAGCTGTGGAGGGACACACCGGCACACAGGTGGCGGCGCCGGGGCTGGGCGCCGGTGGGGGCGGCCAGGTGCAGGTCGAGGGGCTCGCGGGCCGAAAGGACGGCAACTGGGCCCATGGCGGAGTCTGGGTCTGGAGGGCTCTGAGCCTCCATCCGCTCTGGTGCCTCGGGTCTACCGGCCCGACGCCTGGTAGCGCGACACCCCACCGGCCCACAGACGTAGCCTCCCCAGCTGTGCTCACAGCGAGTCCAACCGCAGCCTGCATCCCTCCACGGGACACTTGGATTACTCCCGCGATCCCCACGAGGTGCGGCACCCGGCGGCCGAATGGGCTGAGATCCTGCCCTTGCGGCGCCCTGTGGCCACCTCCGCCTCCCTCACGGTACTGGCCGAGGCCTCGGACCAGCGGGCCCCGGCTCCCAGCTCAGCGCTGCTCCTCCGCCCCTCTCACCTCCTGCCCGACGTCCAGGCTACCGAGCACCCTCCACCCCCGCCCACCTTCATGCCACTCAGCCGGAACCCGGGAGGCAATGCCAACTACCAGGTGTATGACAGTCTGGTGCTGAAGCGGCAACCGCAGGAGGGCCAAGCGCGGGCCAACTCGCTGCTACCTTCCACCTCGGCCTCCAGGCCCTCTCTGCACGGGAGCCAGACTGGGAAAATGAACTTACCAGCAGCAAGTGGGGGCAGGGGCAGGGGGCGGCAGGGCATGGAGAGAGGAATAAAGAGCGCCAGAGTCCAGGAAACATTGGTGGTCTGTGGCTTGGAAGCGCCACTCCTTCTGCCAGCCTGGGTCCCTGCGCTTGGCTTCCTGCAATAAGAAGCCAGTGTCCCCTTCTTGGCCTGAGGGTCCCTTTGGTTTAGTGGCCACAGTTCTGCCAGCAGGCCCCTCCTGGTCCTATACCATGCACTAAGTACATCTGCAGCTGCAGACTCCAAACCCCTGGTCTCTGGGCACCTCCTCTGTGTCTCAGCTGTCCCTGTCCACAGAGAGCCTCATACAAGAAGTTGCTTCCAAACTGGGAGGTTCCACATCTGGGCAGGTCCAGCTCCAGGCCCAGTGAAGGGCATGAAGAAGGCTGAGGCTCTGGACTCCAGCCAGGCCTTCAGCAGGCCTCTGAGGCCAAGGTCTTCCTAGTCTCAAGAGGGGCCAAGAGACGCAATGTGTCATTTGAACAAGTGAGTCAGCGGGCGGTGAGCGAATGAATGACCGCTCGAGGGGATGTATGCCGGCCACCGGGCCCTGTTTGACTGTCCAGGCTCAGCTTACCTGACCCTGGTTACCAGGGAATGCCACTCTGGGCCCTCCTTTTCATCCCCCTCCCTCACTGTGACCTCACCACCTGCCCCATTATGACCCAGTCTGGCTCCCAGTTAAAACTGGAGGGCAGAGGGCCCAGGCAGTCCTGGGACCAACGGCCATGGGTGAGCGAAACTACTACCGAGCCGAGCCGTTCACTGGCCCCATCCCCAGGAAATGCCAGGAGCAAGGATACTCAATTCTTCTGATCCCGGTCAGCTTCATCTTGCTCAACGTGGGGATCAACATGGTGACTATGGTCAGGGCAGGATCTGTGCAGCGCGGTTGGGGGAGCCCTGGGGTCTTGAAGGGGCTGAGGTGGGAGGGCTGCTGGGGTGTGACCGGGACAAGGGTTGGATTTCAGGGCTCACCCTGCTCCCGGCCTCCCCCCTCCCCTTCTTCCCTCAACTCTGGAGGCATCTGAAGAGATTCTTGCGGGCACTTTTCAATCGTATTTTCCACAAAGGTGAGTGGGCGCCGGCGTGGGTTCAGGGGATGTGGGCCTGTCCCCTTTCTTCTATCCCTGCCTTGATTCTCAGCCCCTCAGGAACCCAGGCCCTGACCCATCTCGCCTTTCCCCACAGACAAGCAAGCCAGCTGTGTAGGCACCCATCGCATGTGCATGCGCTGCTCCGTGGATCCCAAGAACCTGTGCTCAAGAGTTTCTTCCCACTTCTGCCATCGCCCAAGCTTCCTGCTCGGGCAGGTAAACCCACCTTGACTACTGCCTGCAGCGGGGCTCGGCGGGGGCGGAGCCGGCGGCCCCCCCGCCGCGGGCGAGTAAAGGAGAAGGCGGGCGGAGCGGGAGGCAAAAAGCCTACAGCACCCGGTATTCCCAGGCGGTCTCCCATCCAAGTACTAACCAGGCCCGACCCTGCTTAGCTTCCGAGATCAGACGAGATCGGGCGCGTTCAGGGTGGTATGGCCGTAGACGGGGGCGGGACGCCGCGGGCGGCCTCTTGAGGCCCAGTTTCGCTGGCGCTGGCGCCTTAACGCCAGCCTGGCGGCCGGCCCGCCCCGGCAGGGCCCCCTCGCCCGCCCAGGCAGGGGCAACGGAGGTCTCGGGTATCGGGCGGCGGCGGAGGGTTTGGCGACCACCTCCCAGCCCAGGGCGGCCGTGACCCAGCAAACCCTTCGGCGCTTGGCGCCCCGCCCAAGATCCCGCACGTCGCTCACAGGGACGTGGCCCCGGAGGCTTCAGGGCCCGGGGCCCGCGGTCCCTTGGGCATCGGCCCTGCCCGCCCACGCGGCCCTAGGCGCAGCCCGGCCGCAGCCCGGGCCGGCCCTCCTGCCCGACAGCAGCTGGCCCGAAGCCACTGGGAGCCACCATTGAGTCGCCACGGCCCCTCAGCCCCGGCAAGGCCACCCTTGCCCCCACACCCCCCGCCGAGCTCAGGACCCCGCCCCTGGTGGCCGGCAGGCCCGGGGAAGCGGCCCCTGCCCTCGATCCCGCTCCCGCACCCGGCCGCGGTGACACGCCAGAGGGGCGGGGTGGGGGGGGCTTTTGTCGGAGGGAGCTGTGGAGGGACACACCGGCACACAGGTGGCGGCGCCGGGGCTGGGCGCCGGTGGGGGCGGCCAGGTGCAGGTCGAGGGGCTCGCGGGCCGAAAGGACGGCAACTGGGCCCGCGGCGGAGTCTGGGTCCGGGCCAGCCACCCCGGGAGCGTCTGGGGTGCGCCTGCCTTCCAGGGCCGCCTTCTGGCCGCCTGGCCGGCCGGGCCGGCGGGGAGCGACCCCGCCGGCGCGCGCCGTGGTGGGAGGGGCCTGAGGAGGTGGGGCCTGCAGCGGGGCCCGGCGGGGGCGGAGCCGGAGGCCCCCGCCGCGGGCGAGTAAAGGAGAAGGCGGGCGGAGCGGGAGGCAAAAAGCCTACAGCACCCGGTATTCCCAGGCGGTCTCCCATCCAAGTACTAACCAGGCCCGACCCTGCTTAGCTTCCGAGATCAGACGAGATCGGGCGCGTTCAGGGTGGTATGGCCGTAGACGGGGGCGGGGGGCCGCGGGCGGCCTCTTGAGGCCCAGTTTCGCTGGCGCTGGCGCCTTAACGCCAGCCTGGCGGCCGGCCCGCCCCGGCAGGGCCCCCTCGCCCGCCCAGGCAGGGGCAACGGAGGTCTCGGGTATCGGGCGGCGGCGGAGGGTTTGGCGACCACCTCCCAGCCCAGGGCGGCCGTGACCCAGCAAACCCTTCGGCGCTTGGCGCCCCGCCCAAGATCCCGCACGTCGCTCACAGGGACGTGGCCCCGGAGGCTTCAGGGCCCGGGGCCCGCGGTCCCTTGGGCATCGGCCCTGCCCGCCCACGCGGCCCTAGGCGCAGCCCGGCCGCAGCCCGGGCCGGCCCTCCTGCCCGACAGCAGCTGGCCCGAAGCCACCGGGAGCCACCATTGAGTCGCCACGGCCCCTCAGCCCCGGCAAGGCCACCCTTGCCCCCACACACCCCGCCGACTCAGGACCCCGCCCCTGGTGGCGGGCAGGCCCGGGGAAGCGGCCCCTGCCCTCGATCCCGCTCCCGCACCCGGCCGCGGTGACACGCCAGAGGGGCGGGGTGGGGGTGGGGCTTTTGTCGGAGGGAGCTGTGGAGGGACACACCGGCACACAGGTGGCGGCGCCGGGGCTGGGCGCCGGTGGGGGCGGCCAGGTGCAGGTCGAGGGGCTCGCGGGCCGAAAGGACGGCAACTGGGCCCATGGCGGAGTCTGGGTCTGGAGGGCTCTGAGCCTCCATCCGCTCTGGTGCCTCGGGTCTACCGGCCCGACGCCTGGTAGCGCGACACCCCACCGGCCCAGAGACGTAGCCTCCCCAGCTGTGCTCACAGCGAGTCCAACCGCAGCCTGCATCCCTCCACGGGACACTTGGATTACTCCCGCGATCCCCACGAGGTGCGGCACCCGGCGGCCGAATGGGCTGAGATCCTGCCCTTGCGGCGCCCTGTGGCCACCTCCGCCTCCCTCACGGTACTGGCCGAGGCCTCGGACCAGCGGGCCCCGGCTCCCAGCTCAGCGCTGCTCCTCCGCCCCTCTCACCTCCTGCCCGACGTCCAGGCTACCGAGCACCCTCCACCCCCGCCCACCTTCATGCCACTCAGCCGGAACCCGGGAGGCAATGCCAACTACCAGGTGTATGACAGTCTGGTGCTGAAGCGGCAACCGCAGGAGGGCCAAGCGCGGGCCAACTCGCTGCTACCTTCCACCTCGGCCTCCAGGCCCTCTCTGCACGGGAGCCAGACTGGGAAAATGAACTTACCAGCAGCAAGTGGGGGCAGGGGCAGGGGGCGGCAGGGCATGGAGAGAGGAATAAAGAGCGCCAGAGTCCAGGAAACATTGGTGGTCTGTGGCTTGGAAGCGCCACTCCTTCTGCCAGCCTGGGTCCCTGCCCTTGGCTTCCTGCAATAAGAAGCCAGTGTCCCCTTCTTGGCCTGAGGGTCCCTTTGGTTTAGTGGCCACAGTTCTGCCAGCAGGCCCCTCCTGGTCCTATACCATGCACTAAGTACATCTGCAGCTGCAGACTCCAAACCCCTGGTCTCTGGGCACCTCCTCTGTGTCTCAGCTGTCCCTGTCCACAGAGAGCCTCATACAAGAAGTTGCTTCCAAACTGGGAGGTTCCACATCTGGGCAGGTCCAGCTCCAGGCCCAGTGAAGGGCATGAAGAAGGCTGAGGCTCTGGACTCCAGCCAGGCCTTCAGCAGGCCTCTGAGGCCAAGGTCTTCCTAGTCTCAAGAGGGGCCAAGAGACGCAATGTGTCATTTGAACAAGTGAGTCAGCGGGCGGTGAGCGAATGAATGACCGCTCGAGGGGATGTATGCCGGCCACCGGGCCCTGTTTGACTGTCCAGGCTCAGCTTACCTGACCCTGGTTACCAGGGAATGCCACTCTGGGCCCTCCTTTTCATCCCCCTCCCTCACTGTGACCTCACCACCTGCCCCATTATGACCCAGTCTGGCTCCCAGTTAAAACTGGAGGGCAGAGGGCCCAGGCAGTCCTGGGACCAACGGCCATGGGTGAGCGAAACTACTACCGAGCCGAGCCGTTCACTGGCCCCATCCCCAGGAAATGCCAGGAGCAAGGATACTCAATTCTTCTGATCCCGGTCAGCTTCATCTTGCTCAACGTGGGGATCAACATGGTGACTATGGTCAGGGCAGGATCTGTGCAGCGCGGTTGGGGGAGCCCTGGGGTCTTGAAGGGGCTGAGGTGGGAGGGCTGCTGGGGTGTGACCGGGACAAGGGTTGGATTTCAGGGCTCACCCTGCTCCCGGCCTCCCCCCTCCCCTTCTTCCCTCAACTCTGGAGGCATCTGAAGAGATTCTTGCGGGCACTTTTCAATCGTATTTTCCACAAAGGTGAGTGGGCGCCGGCGTGGGTTCAGGGGATGTGGGCCTGTCCCCTTTCTTCTATCCCTGCCTTGATTCTCAGCCCCTCAGGAACCCAGGCCCTGACCCATCTCGCCTTTCCCCACAGACAAGCAAGCCAGCTGTGTAGGCACCCATCGCATGTGCATGCGCTGCTCCGTGGATCCCAAGAACCTGTGCTCAAGAGTTTCTTCCCACTTCTGCCATCGCCCAAGCTTCCTGCTCGGGCAGGTAAACCCACCTTGACTACTGCCTGCAGCGGGGCTCGGCGGGGGCGGAGCCGGCGGCCCCCCCGCCGCGGGCGAGTAAAGGAGAAGGCGGGCGGAGCGGGAGGCAAAAAGCCTACAGCACCCGGTATTCCCAGGCGGTCTCCCATCCAAGTACTAACCAGGCCCGACCCTGCTTAGCTTCCGAGATCAGACGAGATCGGGCGCGTTCAGGGTGGTATGGCCGTAGACGGGGGCGGGGGGCCGCGGGCGGCCTCTTGAGGCCCAGTTTCGCTGGCGCTGGCGCCTTAACGCCAGCCTGGCGGCCGGCCCGCCCCGGCAGGGCCCCCTCGCCCGCCCAGGCAGGGGCAACGGAGGTCTCGGGTATCGGGCGGCGGCGGAGGGTTTGGCGACCACCTCCCAGCCCAGGGCGGCCGTGACCCAGCAAACCCTTCGGCGCTTGGCGCCCCGCCCAAGATCCCGCACGTCGCTCACAGGGACGTGGCCCCGGAGGCTTCAGGGCCCGGGGCCCGCGGTCCCTTGGGCATCGGCCCTGCCCGCCCACGCGGCCCTAGGCGCAGCCCGGCCGCAGCCCGGGCCGGCCCTCCTGCCCGACAGCAGCTGGCCCGAAGCCACCGGGAGCCACCATTGAGTCGCCACGGCCCCTCAGCCCCGGCAAGGCCACCCTTGCCCCCACACCCCCCGCCGACTCAGGACCCCGCCCCTGGTGGCCGGCAGGCCCGGGGAAGCGGCCCCTGCCCTCGATCCCGCTCCCGCACCCGGCCGCGGTGACACGCCAGAGGGGCGGGGTGGGGGTGGGGCTTTTGTCGGAGGGAGCTGTGGAGGGACACACCGGCACACAGGTGGCGGCGCCGGGGCTGGGCGCCGGTGGGGGCGGCCAGGTGCAGGTCGAGGGGCTCGCGGGCCGAAAGGACGGCAACTGGGCCCATGGCGGAGTCTGGGTCTGGAGGGCTCTGAGCCTCCATCCGCTCTGGTGCCTCGGGTCTACCGGCCCGACGCCTGGTAGCGCGACACCCCACCGGCCCACAGACGTAGCCTCCCCAGCTGTGCTCACAGCGAGTCCAACCGCAGCCTGCATCCCTCCACGGGACACTTGGATTACTCCCGCGATCCCCACGAGGTGCGGCACCCGGCGGCCGAATGGGCTGAGATCCTGCCCTTGCGGCGCCCTGTGGCCACCTCCGCCTCCCTCACGGTACTGGCCGAGGCCTCGGACCAGCGGGCCCCGGCTCCCAGCTCAGCGCTGCTCCTCCGCCCCTCTCACCTCCTGCCCGACGTCCAGGCTACCGAGCACCCTCCACCCCCGCCCACCTTCATGCCACTCAGCCGGAACCCGGGAGGCAATGCCAACTACCAGGTGTATGACAGTCTGGTGCTGAAGCGGCAACCGCAGGAGGGCCAAGCGCGGGCCAACTCGCTGCTACCTTCCACCTCGGCCTCCAGGCCCTCTCTGCACGGGAGCCAGACTGGGAAAATGAACTTACCAGCAGCAAGTGGGGGCAGGGGCAGGGGGCGGCAGGGCATGGAGAGAGGAATAAAGAGCGCCAGAGTCCAGGAAACATTGGTGGTCTGTGGCTTGGAAGCGCCACTCCTTCTGCCAGCCTGGGTCCCTGCGCTTGGCTTCCTGCAATAAGAAGCCAGTGTCCCCTTCTTGGCCTGAGGGTCCCTTTGGTTTAGTGGCCACAGTTCTGCCAGCAGGCCCCTCCTGGTCCTATACCATGCACTAAGTACATCTGCAGCTGCAGACTCCAAACCCCTGGTCTCTGGGCACCTCCTCTGTGTCTCAGCTGTCCCTGTCCACAGAGAGCCTCATACAAGAAGTTGCTTCCAAACTGGGAGGTTCCACATCTGGGCAGGTCCAGCTCCAGGCCCAGTGAAGGGCATGAAGAAGGCTGAGGCTCTGGACTCCAGCCAGGCCTTCAGCAGGCCTCTGAGGCCAAGGTCTTCCTAGTCTCAAGAGGGGCCAAGAGACGCAATGTGTCATTTGAACAAGTGAGTCAGCGGGCGGTGAGCGAATGAATGACCGCTCGAGGGGATGTATGCCGGCCACCGGGCCCTGTTTGACTGTCCAGGCTCAGCTTACCTGACCCTGGTTACCAGGGAATGCCACTCTGGGCCCTCCTTTTCATCCCCCTCCCTCACTGTGACCTCACCACCTGCCCCATTATGACCCAGTCTGGCTCCCAGTTAAAACTGGAGGGCAGAGGGCCCAGGCAGTCCTGGGACCAACGGCCATGGGTGAGCGAAACTACTACCGAGCCGAGCCGTTCACTGGCCCCATCCCCAGGAAATGCCAGGAGCAAGGATACTCAATTCTTCTGATCCCGGTCAGCTTCATCTTGCTCAACGTGGGGATCAACATGGTGACTATGGTCAGGGCAGGATCTGTGCAGCGCGGTTGGGGGAGCCCTGGGGTCTTGAAGGGGCTGAGGTGGGAGGGCTGCTGGGGTGTGACCGGGACAAGGGTTGGATTTCAGGGCTCACCCTGCTCCCGGCCTCCCCCCTCCCCTTCTTGCCTCAACTCTGGAGGCATCTGAAGAGATTCTTGCGGGCACTTTTCAATCGTATTTTCCACAAAGGTGAGTGGGCGCCGGCGTGGGTTCAGGGGATGTGGGCCTGTCCCCTTTCTTCTATCCCTGCCTTGATTCTCAGCCCCTCAGGAACCCAGGCCCTGACCCATCTCGCCTTTCCCCACAGACAAGCAAGCCAGCTGTGTAGGCACCCATCGCATGTGCATGCGCTGCTCCGTGGATCCCAAGAACCTGTGCTCAAGAGTTTCTTCCCACTTCTGCCATCGCCCAAGCTTCCTGCTCGGGCAGGTAAACCCACCTTGACTACTGCCTGCAGCGGGGCTCGGCGGGGGCGGAGCCGGCGGCCCCCCCGCCGCGGGCGAGTAAAGGAGAAGGCGGGCGGAGCGGGAGGCAAAAAGCCTACAGCACCCGGTATTCCCAGGCGGTCTCCCATCCAAGTACTAACCAGGCCCGACCCTGCTTAGCTTCCGAGATCAGACGAGATCGGGCGCGTTCAGGGTGGTATGGCCGTAGACGGGGGCGGGGCGCCGCGGGCGGCCTCTTGAGGCCCAGTTTCGCTGGCGCTGGCGCCTTAACGCCAGCCTGGCGGCCGGCCCGCCCCGGCAGGGCCCCCTCGCCCGCCCAGGCAGGGGCAACGGAGGTCTCGGGTATCGGGCGGCGGCGGAGGGTTTGGCGACCACCTCCCAGCCCAGGGCGGCCGTGACCCAGCAAACCCTTCGGCGCTTGGCGCCCCGCCCAAGATCCCGCACGTCGCTCACAGGGACGTGGCCCCGGAGGCTTCAGGGCCCGGGGCCCGCGGTCCCTTGGGCATCGGCCCTGCCCGCCCACGCGGCCCTAGGCGCAGCCCGGCCGCAGCCCGGGCCGGCCCTCCTGCCCGACAGCAGCTGGCCCGAAGCCACCGGGAGCCACCATTGAGTCGCCACGGCCCCTCAGCCCCGGCAAGGCCACCCTTGCCCCCACACCCCCCGCCGAGCTCAGGACCCCGCCCCTGGTGGCCGGCAGGCCCGGGGAAGCGGCCCCTGCCCTCGATCCCGCTCCCGCACCCGGCCGCGGTGACACGCCAGAGGGGCGGGGTGGGGGGGGCTTTTGTCGGAGGGAGCTGTGGAGGGACACACCGGCACACAGGTGGCGGCGCCGGGGCTGGGCGCCGGTGGGGGCGGCCAGGTGCAGGTCGAGGGGCTCGCGGGCCGAAAGGACGGCAACTGGGCCCGCGGCGGAGTCTGGGTCCGGGCCAGCCACCCCGGGAGCGTCTGGGGTGCGCCTGCCTTCCAGGGCCGCCTTCTGGCCGCCTGGCCGGCCGGGCCGGCGGGGAGCGACCCCGCCGGCGCGCGCCGTGGTGGGAGGGGCCTGAGGAGGTGGGGCCTGCAGCGGGGCCCGGCGGGGGCGGAGCCGGCGGCCCCCGCCGCGGGCGAGTAAAGGAGAAGGCGGGCGGAGCGGGAGGCAAAAAGCCTACAGCACCCGGTATTCCCAGGCGGTCTCCCATCCAAGTACTAACCAGGCCCGACCCTGCTTAGCTTCCGAGATCAGACGAGATCGGGCGCGTTCAGGGTGGTATGGCCGTAGACGGGGGCGGGGGGCCGCGGGCGGCCTCTTGAGGCCCAGTTTCGCTGGCGCTGGCGCCTTAACGCCAGCCTGGCGGCCGGCCCGCCCCGGCAGGGCCCCCTCGCCCGCCCAGGCAGGGGCAACGGAGGTCTCGGGTATCGGGCGGCGGCGGAGGGTTTGGCGACCACCTCCCAGCCCAGGGCGGCCGTGACCCAGCAAACCCTTCGGCGCTTGGCGCCCCGCCCAAGATCCCGCACGTCGCTCACAGGGACGTGGCCCCGGAGGCTTCAGGGCCCGGGGCCCGCGGTCCCTTGGGCATCGGCCCTGCCCGCCCACGCGGCCCTAGGCGCAGCCCGGCCGCAGCCCGGGCCGGCCCTCCTGCCCGACAGCAGCTGGCCCGAAGCCACCGGGAGCCACCATTGAGTCGCCACGGCCCCTCAGCCCCGGCAAGGCCACCCTTGCCCCCACACACCCCGCCGACTCAGGACCCCGCCCCTGGTGGCGGGCAGGCCCGGGGAAGCGGCCCCTGCCCTCGATCCCGCTCCCGCACCCGGCCGCGGTGACACGCCAGAGGGGCGGGGTGGGGGTGGGGCTTTTGTCGGAGGGAGCTGTGGAGGGACACACCGGCACACAGGTGGCGGCGCCGGGGCTGGGCGCCGGTGGGGGCGGCCAGGTGCAGGTCGAGGGGCTCGCGGGCCGAAAGGACGGCAACTGGGCCCATGGCGGAGTCTGGGTCTGGAGGGCTCTGAGCCTCCATCCGCTCTGGTGCCTCGGGTCTACCGGCCCGACGCCTGGTAGCGCGACACCCCACCGGCCCACAGACGTAGCCTCCCCAGCTGTGCTCACAGCGAGTCCAACCGCAGCCTGCATCCCTCCACGGGACACTTGGATTACTCCCGCGATCCCCACGAGGTGCGGCACCCGGCGGCCGAATGGGCTGAGATCCTGCCCTTGCGGCGCCCTGTGGCCACCTCCGCCTCCCTCACGGTACTGGCCGAGGCCTCGGACCAGCGGGCCCCGGCTCCCAGCTCAGCGCTGCTCCTCCGCCCCTCTCACCTCCTGCCCGACGTCCAGGCTACCGAGCACCCTCCACCCCCGCCCACCTTCATGCCACTCAGCCGGAACCCGGGAGGCAATGCCAACTACCAGGTGTATGACAGTCTGGTGCTGAAGCGGCAACCGCAGGAGGGCCAAGCGCGGGCCAACTCGCTGCTACCTTCCACCTCGGCCTCCAGGCCCTCTCTGCACGGGAGCCAGACTGGGAAAATGAACTTACCAGCAGCAAGTGGGGGCAGGGGCAGGGGGCGGCAGGGCATGGAGAGAGGAATAAAGAGCGCCAGAGTCCAGGAAACATTGGTGGTCTGTGGCTTGGAAGCGCCACTCCTTCTGCCAGCCTGGGTCCCTGCGCTTGGCTTCCTGCAATAAGAAGCCAGTGTCCCCTTCTTGGCCTGAGGGTCCCTTTGGTTTAGTGGCCACAGTTCTGCCAGCAGGCCCCTCCTGGTCCTATACCATGCACTAAGTACATCTGCAGCTGCAGACTCCAAACCCCTGGTCTCTGGGCACCTCCTCTGTGTCTCAGCTGTCCCTGTCCACAGAGAGCCTCATACAAGAAGTTGCTTCCAAACTGGGAGGTTCCACATCTGGGCAGGTCCAGCTCCAGGCCCAGTGAAGGGCATGAAGAAGGCTGAGGCTCTGGACTCCAGCCAGGCCTTCAGCAGGCCTCTGAGGCCAAGGTCTTCCTAGTCTCAAGAGGGGCCAAGAGACGCAATGTGTCATTTGAACAAGTGAGTCAGCGGGCGGTGAGCGAATGAATGACCGCTCGAGGGGATGTATGCCGGCCACCGGGCCCTGTTTGACTGTCCAGGCTCAGCTTACCTGACCCTGGTTACCAGGGAATGCCACTCTGGGCCCTCCTTTTCATCCCCCTCCCTCACTGTGACCTCACCACCTGCCCCATTATGACCCAGTCTGGCTCCCAGTTAAAACTGGAGGGCAGAGGGCCCAGGCAGTCCTGGGACCAACGGCCATGGGTGAGCGAAACTACTACCGAGCCGAGCCGTTCACTGGCCCCATCCCCAGGAAATGCCAGGAGCAAGGATACTCAATTCTTCTGATCCCGGTCAGCTTCATCTTGCTCAACGTGGGGATCAACATGGTGACTATGGTCAGGGCAGGATCTGTGCAGCGCGGTTGGGGGAGCCCTGGGGTCTTGAAGGGGCTGAGGTGGGAGGGCTGCTGGGGTGTGACCGGGACAAGGGTTGGATTTCAGGGCTCACCCTGCTCCCGGCCTCCCCCCTCCCCTTCTTCCCTCAACTCTGGAGGCATCTGAAGAGATTCTTGCGGGCACTTTTCAATCGTATTTTCCACAAAGGTGAGTGGGCGCCGGCGTGGGTTCAGGGGATGTGGGCCTGTCCCCTTTCTTCTATCCCTGCCTTGATTCTCAGCCCCTCAGGAACCCAGGCCCTGACCCATCTCGCCTTTCCCCACAGACAAGCAAGCCAGCTGTGTAGGCACCCATCGCATGTGCATGCGCTGCTCCGTGGATCCCAAGAACCTGTGCTCAAGAGTTTCTTCCCACTTCTGCCATCGCCCAAGCTTCCTGCTCGGGCAGGTAAACCCACCTTGACTACTGCCTGCAGCGGGGCTCGGCGGGGGCGGAGCCGGCGGCCCCCCCGCCGCGGGCGAGTAAAGGAGAAGGCGGGCGGAGCGGGAGGCAAAAAGCCTACAGCACCCGGTATTCCCAGGCGGTCTCCCATCCAAGTACTAACCAGGCCCGACCCTGCTTAGCTTCCGAGATCAGACGAGATCGGGCGCGTTCAGGGTGGTATGGCCGTAGACGGGGGCGGGGCGCCGCGGGCGGCCTCTTGAGGCCCAGTTTCGCTGGCGCTGGCGCCTTAACGCCAGCCTGGCGGCCGGCCCGCCCCGGCAGGGCCCCCTCGCCCGCCCAGGCAGGGGCAACGGAGGTCTCGGGTATCGGGCGGCGGCGGAGGGTTTGGCGACCACCTCCCAGCCCAGGGCGGCCGTGACCCAGCAAACCCTTCGGCGCTTGGCGCCCCGCCCAAGATCCCGCACGTCGCTCACAGGGACGTGGCCCCGGAGGCTTCAGGGCCCGGGGCCCGCGGTCCCTTGGGCATCGGCCCTGCCCGCCCACGCGGCCCTAGGCGCAGCCCGGCCGCAGCCCGGGCCGGCCCTCCTGCCCGACAGCAGCTGGCCCGAAGCCACTGGGAGCCACCATTGAGTCGCCACGGCCCCTCAGCCCCGGCAAGGCCACCCTTGCCCCCACACCCCCCGCCGAGCTCAGGACCCCGCCCCTGGTGGCCGGCAGGCCCGGGGAAGCGGCCCCTGCCCTCGATCCCGCTCCCGCACCCGGCCGCGGTGACACGCCAGAGGGGCGGGGTGGGGGGGGCTTTTGTCGGAGGGAGCTGTGGAGGGACACACCGGCACACAGGTGGCGGCGCCGGGGCTGGGCGCCGGTGGGGGCGGCCAGGTGCAGGTCGAGGGGCTCGCGGGCCGAAAGGACGGCAACTGGGCCCGCGGCGGAGTCTGGGTCCGGGCCAGCCACCCCGGGAGCGTCTGGGGTGCGCCTGCCTTCCAGGGCCGCCTTCTGGCCGCCTGGCCGGCCGGGCCGGCGGGGAGCGACCCCGCCGGCGCGCGCCGTGGTGGGAGGGGCCTGAGGAGGTGGGGCCTGCAGCGGGGCCCGGCGGGGGCGGAGCCGGCGGCCCCCGCCGCGGGCGAGTAAAGGAGAAGGCGGGCGGAGCGGGAGGCAAAAAGCCTACAGCACCCGGTATTCCCAGGCGGTCTCCCATCCAAGTACTAACCAGGCCCGACCCTGCTTAGCTTCCGAGATCAGACGAGATCGGGCGCGTTCAGGGTGGTATGGCCGTAGACGGGGGCGGGGGGCCGCGGGCGGCCTCTTGAGGCCCAGTTTCGCTGGCGCTGGCGCCTTAACGCCAGCCTGGCGGCCGGCCCGCCCCGGCAGGGCCCCCTCGCCCGCCCAGGCAGGGGCAACGGAGGTCTCGGGTATCGGGCGGCGGCGGAGGGTTTGGCGACCACCTCCCAGCCCAGGGCGGCCGTGACCCAGCAAACCCTTCGGCGCTTGGCGCCCCGCCCAAGATCCCGCACGTCGCTCACAGGGACGTGGCCCCGGAGGCTTCAGGGCCCGGGGCCCGCGGTCCCTTGGGCATCGGCCCTGCCCGCCCACGCGGCCCTAGGCGCAGCCCGGCCGCAGCCCGGGCCGGCCCTCCTGCCCGACAGCAGCTGGCCCGAAGCCACCGGGAGCCACCATTGAGTCGCCACGGCCCCTCAGCCCCGGCAAGGCCACCCTTGCCCCCACACACCCCGCCGACTCAGGACCCCGCCCCTGGTGGCGGGCAGGCCCGGGGAAGCGGCCCCTGCCCTCGATCCCGCTCCCGCACCCGGCCGCGGTGACACGCCAGAGGGGCGGGGTGGGGGTGGGGCTTTTGTCGGAGGGAGCTGTGGAGGGACACACCGGCACACAGGTGGCGGCGCCGGGGCTGGGCGCCGGTGGGGGCGGCCAGGTGCAGGTCGAGGGGCTCGCGGGCCGAAAGGACGGCAACTGGGCCCATGGCGGAGTCTGGGTCTGGAGGGCTCTGAGCCTCCATCCGCTCTGGTGCCTCGGGTCTACCGGCCCGACGCCTGGTAGCGCGACACCCCACCGGCCCACAGACGTAGCCTCCCCAGCTGTGCTCACAGCGAGTCCAACCGCAGCCTGCATCCCTCCACGGGACACTTGGATTACTCCCGCGATCCCCACGAGGTGCGGCACCCGGCGGCCGAATGGGCTGAGATCCTGCCCTTGCGGCGCCCTGTGGCCACCTCCGCCTCCCTCACGGTACTGGCCGAGGCCTCGGACCAGCGGGCCCCGGCTCCCAGCTCAGCGCTGCTCCTCCGCCCCTCTCACCTCCTGCCCGACGTCCAGGCTACCGAGCACCCTCCACCCCCGCCCACCTTCATGCCACTCAGCCGGAACCCGGGAGGCAATGCCAACTACCAGGTGTATGACAGTCTGGTGCTGAAGCGGCAACCGCAGGAGGGCCAAGCGCGGGCCAACTCGCTGCTACCTTCCACCTCGGCCTCCAGGCCCTCTCTGCACGGGAGCCAGACTGGGAAAATGAACTTACCAGCAGCAAGTGGGGGCAGGGGCAGGGGGCGGCAGGGCATGGAGAGAGGAATAAAGAGCGCCAGAGTCCAGGAAACATTGGTGGTCTGTGGCTTGGAAGCGCCACTCCTTCTGCCAGCCTGGGTCCCTGCGCTTGGCTTCCTGCAATAAGAAGCCAGTGTCCCCTTCTTGGCCTGAGGGTCCCTTTGGTTTAGTGGCCACAGTTCTGCCAGCAGGCCCCTCCTGGTCCTATACCATGCACTAAGTACATCTGCAGCTGCAGACTCCAAACCCCTGGTCTCTGGGCACCTCCTCTGTGTCTCAGCTGTCCCTGTCCACAGAGAGCCTCATACAAGAAGTTGCTTCCAAACTGGGAGGTTCCACATCTGGGCAGGTCCAGCTCCAGGCCCAGTGAAGGGCATGAAGAAGGCTGAGGCTCTGGACTCCAGCCAGGCCTTCAGCAGGCCTCTGAGGCCAAGGTCTTCCTAGTCTCAAGAGGGGCCAAGAGACGCAATGTGTCATTTGAACAAGTGAGTCAGCGGGCGGTGAGCGAATGAATGACCGCTCGAGGGGATGTATGCCGGCCACCGGGCCCTGTTTGACTGTCCAGGCTCAGCTTACCTGACCCTGGTTACCAGGGAATGCCACTCTGGGCCCTCCTTTTCATCCCCCTCCCTCACTGTGACCTCACCACCTGCCCCATTATGACCCAGTCTGGCTCCCAGTTAAAACTGGAGGGCAGAGGGCCCAGGCAGTCCTGGGACCAACGGCCATGGGTGAGCGAAACTACTACCGAGCCGAGCCGTTCACTGGCCCCATCCCCAGGAAATGCCAGGAGCAAGGATACTCAATTCTTCTGATCCCGGTCAGCTTCATCTTGCTCAACGTGGGGATCAACATGGTGACTATGGTCAGGGCAGGATCTGTGCAGCGCGGTTGGGGGAGCCCTGGGGTCTTGAAGGGGCTGAGGTGGGAGGGCTGCTGGGGTGTGACCGGGACAAGGGTTGGATTTCAGGGCTCACCCTGCTCCCGGCCTCCCCCCTCCCCTTCTTCCCTCAACTCTGGAGGCATCTGAAGAGATTCTTGCGGGCACTTTTCAATCGTATTTTCCACAAAGGTGAGTGGGCGCCGGCGTGGGTTCAGGGGATGTGGGCCTGTCCCCTTTCTTCTATCCCTGCCTTGATTCTCAGCCCCTCAGGAACCCAGGCCCTGACCCATCTCGCCTTTCCCCACAGACAAGCAAGCCAGCTGTGTAGGCACCCATCGCATGTGCATGCGCTGCTCCGTGGATCCCAAGAACCTGTGCTCAAGAGTTTCTTCCCACTTCTGCCATCGCCCAAGCTTCCTGCTCGGGCAGGTAAACCCACCTTGACTACTGCCTGCAGCGGGGCTCGGCGGGGGCGGAGCCGGCGGCCCCCCCGCCGCGGGCGAGTAAAGGAGAAGGCGGGCGGAGCGGGAGGCAAAAAGCCTACAGCACCCGGTATTCCCAGGCGGTCTCCCATCCAAGTACTAACCAGGCCCGACCCTGCTTAGCTTCCGAGATCAGACGAGATCGGGCGCGTTCAGGGTGGTATGGCCGTAGACGGGGGCGGGGCGCCGCGGGCGGCCTCTTGAGGCCCAGTTTCGCTGGCGCTGGCGCCTTAACGCCAGCCTGGCGGCCGGCCCGCCCCGGCAGGGCCCCCTCGCCCGCCCAGGCAGGGGCAACGGAGGTCTCGGGTATCGGGCGGCGGCGGAGGGTTTGGCGACCACCTCCCAGCCCAGGGCGGCCGTGACCCAGCAAACCCTTCGGCGCTTGGCGCCCCGCCCAAGATCCCGCACGTCGCTCACAGGGACGTGGCCCCGGAGGCTTCAGGGCCCGGGGCCCGCGGTCCCTTGGGCATCGGCCCTGCCCGCCCACGCGGCCCTAGGCGCAGCCCGGCCGCAGCCCGGGCCGGCCCTCCTGCCCGACAGCAGCTGGCCCGAAGCCACTGGGAGCCACCATTGAGTCGCCACGGCCCCTCAGCCCCGGCAAGGCCACCCTTGCCCCCACACCCCCCGCCGAGCTCAGGACCCCGCCCCTGGTGGCCGGCAGGCCCGGGGAAGCGGCCCCTGCCCTCGATCCCGCTCCCGCACCCGGCCGCGGTGACACGCCAGAGGGGCGGGGTGGGGGGGGCTTTTGTCGGAGGGAGCTGTGGAGGGACACACCGGCACACAGGTGGCGGCGCCGGGGCTGGGCGCCGGTGGGGGCGGCCAGGTGCAGGTCGAGGGGCTCGCGGGCCGAAAGGACGGCAACTGGGCCCGCGGCGGAGTCTGGGTCCGGGCCAGCCACCCCGGGAGCGTCTGGGGTGCGCCTGCCTTCCAGGGCCGCCTTCTGGCCGCCTGGCCGGCCGGGCCGGCGGGGAGCGACCCCGCCGGCGCGCGCCGTGGTGGGAGGGGCCTGAGGAGGTGGGGCCTGCAGCGGGGCCCGGCGGGGGCGGAGCCGGCGGCCCCCGCCGCGGGCGAGTAAAGGAGAAGGCGGGCGGAGCGGGAGGCAAAAAGCCTACAGCACCCGGTATTCCCAGGCGGTCTCCCATCCAAGTACTAACCAGGCCCGACCCTGCTTAGCTTCCGAGATCAGACGAGATCGGGCGCGTTCAGGGTGGTATGGCCGTAGACGGGGGCGGGGGGCCGCGGGCGGCCTCTTGAGGCCCAGTTTCGCTGGCGCTGGCGCCTTAACGCCAGCCTGGCGGCCGGCCCGCCCCGGCAGGGCCCCCTCGCCCGCCCAGGCAGGGGCAACGGAGGTCTCGGGTATCGGGCGGCGGCGGAGGGTTTGGCGACCACCTCCCAGCCCAGGGCGGCCGTGACCCAGCAAACCCTTCGGCGCTTGGCGCCCCGCCCAAGATCCCGCACGTCGCTCACAGGGACGTGGCCCCGGAGGCTTCAGGGCCCGGGGCCCGCGGTCCCTTGGGCATCGGCCCTGCCCGCCCACGCGGCCCTAGGCGCAGCCCGGCCGCAGCCCGGGCCGGCCCTCCTGCCCGACAGCAGCTGGCCCGAAGCCACCGGGAGCCACCATTGAGTCGCCACGGCCCCTCAGCCCCGGCAAGGCCACCCTTGCCCCCACACACCCCGCCGACTCAGGACCCCGCCCCTGGTGGCGGGCAGGCCCGGGGAAGCGGCCCCTGCCCTCGATCCCGCTCCCGCACCCGGCCGCGGTGACACGCCAGAGGGGCGGGGTGGGGGTGGGGCTTTTGTCGGAGGGAGCTGTGGAGGGACACACCGGCACACAGGTGGCGGCGCCGGGGCTGGGCGCCGGTGGGGGCGGCCAGGTGCAGGTCGAGGGGCTCGCGGGCCGAAAGGACGGCAACTGGGCCCATGGCGGAGTCTGGGTCTGGAGGGCTCTGAGCCTCCATCCGCTCTGGTGCCTCGGGTCTACCGGCCCGACGCCTGGTAGCGCGACACCCCACCGGCCCACAGACGTAGCCTCCCCAGCTGTGCTCACAGCGAGTCCAACCGCAGCCTGCATCCCTCCACGGGACACTTGGATTACTCCCGCGATCCCCACGAGGTGCGGCACCCGGCGGCCGAATGGGCTGAGATCCTGCCCTTGCGGCGCCCTGTGGCCACCTCCGCCTCCCTCACGGTACTGGCCGAGGCCTCGGACCAGCGGGCCCCGGCTCCCAGCTCAGCGCTGCTCCTCCGCCCCTCTCACCTCCTGCCCGACGTCCAGGCTACCGAGCACCCTCCACCCCCGCCCACCTTCATGCCACTCAGCCGGAACCCGGGAGGCAATGCCAACTACCAGGTGTATGACAGTCTGGTGCTGAAGCGGCAACCGCAGGAGGGCCAAGCGCGGGCCAACTCGCTGCTACCTTCCACCTCGGCCTCCAGGCCCTCTCTGCACGGGAGCCAGACTGGGAAAATGAACTTACCAGCAGCAAGTGGGGGCAGGGGCAGGGGGCGGCAGGGCATGGAGAGAGGAATAAAGAGCGCCAGAGTCCAGGAAACATTGGTGGTCTGTGGCTTGGAAGCGCCACTCCTTCTGCCAGCCTGGGTCCCTGCGCTTGGCTTCCTGCAATAAGAAGCCAGTGTCCCCTTCTTGGCCTGAGGGTCCCTTTGGTTTAGTGGCCACAGTTCTGCCAGCAGGCCCCTCCTGGTCCTATACCATGCACTAAGTACATCTGCAGCTGCAGACTCCAAACCCCTGGTCTCTGGGCACCTCCTCTGTGTCTCAGCTGTCCCTGTCCACAGAGAGCCTCATACAAGAAGTTGCTTCCAAACTGGGAGGTTCCACATCTGGGCAGGTCCAGCTCCAGGCCCAGTGAAGGGCATGAAGAAGGCTGAGGCTCTGGACTCCAGCCAGGCCTTCAGCAGGCCTCTGAGGCCAAGGTCTTCCTAGTCTCAAGAGGGGCCAAGAGACGCAATGTGTCATTTGAACAAGTGAGTCAGCGGGCGGTGAGCGAATGAATGACCGCTCGAGGGGATGTATGCCGGCCACCGGGCCCTGTTTGACTGTCCAGGCTCAGCTTACCTGACCCTGGTTACCAGGGAATGCCACTCTGGGCCCTCCTTTTCATCCCCCTCCCTCACTGTGACCTCACCACCTGCCCCATTATGACCCAGTCTGGCTCCCAGTTAAAACTGGAGGGCAGAGGGCCCAGGCAGTCCTGGGACCAACGGCCATGGGTGAGCGAAACTACTACCGAGCCGAGCCGTTCACTGGCCCCATCCCCAGGAAATGCCAGGAGCAAGGATACTCAATTCTTCTGATCCCGGTCAGCTTCATCTTGCTCAACGTGGGGATCAACATGGTGACTATGGTCAGGGCAGGATCTGTGCAGCGCGGTTGGGGGAGCCCTGGGGTCTTGAAGGGGCTGAGGTGGGAGGGCTGCTGGGGTGTGACCGGGACAAGGGTTGGATTTCAGGGCTCACCCTGCTCCCGGCCTCCCCCCTCCCCTTCTTCCCTCAACTCTGGAGGCATCTGAAGAGATTCTTGCGGGCACTTTTCAATCGTATTTTCCACAAAGGTGAGTGGGCGCCGGCGTGGGTTCAGGGGATGTGGGCCTGTCCCCTTTCTTCTATCCCTGCCTTGATTCTCAGCCCCTCAGGAACCCAGGCCCTGACCCATCTCGCCTTTCCCCACAGACAAGCAAGCCAGCTGTGTAGGCACCCATCGCATGTGCATGCGCTGCTCCGTGGATCCCAAGAACCTGTGCTCAAGAGTTTCTTCCCACTTCTGCCATCGCCCAAGCTTCCTGCTCGGGCAGGTAAACCCACCTTGACTACTGCCTGCAGCGGGGCTCGGCGGGGGCGGAGCCGGCGGCCCCCCCGCCGCGGGCGAGTAAAGGAGAAGGCGGGCGGAGCGGGAGGCAAAAAGCCTACAGCACCCGGTATTCCCAGGCGGTCTCCCATCCAAGTACTAACCAGGCCCGACCCTGCTTAGCTTCCGAGATCAGACGAGATCGGGCGCGTTCAGGGTGGTATGGCCGTAGACGGGGGCGGGGCGCCGCGGGCGGCCTCTTGAGGCCCAGTTTCGCTGGCGCTGGCGCCTTAACGCCAGCCTGGCGGCCGGCCCGCCCCGGCAGGGCCCCCTCGCCCGCCCAGGCAGGGGCAACGGAGGTCTCGGGTATCGGGCGGCGGCGGAGGGTTTGGCGACCACCTCCCAGCCCAGGGCGGCCGTGACCCAGCAAACCCTTCGGCGCTTGGCGCCCCGCCCAAGATCCCGCACGTCGCTCACAGGGACGTGGCCCCGGAGGCTTCAGGGCCCGGGGCCCGCGGTCCCTTGGGCATCGGCCCTGCCCGCCCACGCGGCCCTAGGCGCAGCCCGGCCGCAGCCCGGGCCGGCCCTCCTGCCCGACAGCAGCTGGCCCGAAGCCACTGGGAGCCACCATTGAGTCGCCACGGCCCCTCAGCCCCGGCAAGGCCACCCTTGCCCCCACACCCCCCGCCGAGCTCAGGACCCCGCCCCTGGTGGCCGGCAGGCCCGGGGAAGCGGCCCCTGCCCTCGATCCCGCTCCCGCACCCGGCCGCGGTGACACGCCAGAGGGGCGGGGTGGGGGGGGCTTTTGTCGGAGGGAGCTGTGGAGGGACACACCGGCACACAGGTGGCGGCGCCGGGGCTGGGCGCCGGTGGGGGCGGCCAGGTGCAGGTCGAGGGGCTCGCGGGCCGAAAGGACGGCAACTGGGCCCGCGGCGGAGTCTGGGTCCGGGCCAGCCACCCCGGGAGCGTCTGGGGTGCGCCTGCCTTCCAGGGCCGCCTTCTGGCCGCCTGGCCGGCCGGGCCGGCGGGGAGCGACCCCGCCGGCGCGCGCCGTGGTGGGAGGGGCCTGAGGAGGTGGGGCCTGCAGCGGGGCCCGGCGGGGGCGGAGCCGGAGGCCCCCGCCGCGGGCGAGTAAAGGAGAAGGCGGGCGGAGCGGGAGGCAAAAAGCCTACAGCACCCGGTATTCCCAGGCGGTCTCCCATCCAAGTACTAACCAGGCCCGACCCTGCTTAGCTTCCGAGATCAGACGAGATCGGGCGCGTTCAGGGTGGTATGGCCGTAGACGGGGGCGGGGGGCCGCGGGCGGCCTCTTGAGGCCCAGTTTCGCTGGCGCTGGCGCCTTAACGCCAGCCTGGCGGCCGGCCCGCCCCGGCAGGGCCCCCTCGCCCGCCCAGGCAGGGGCAACGGAGGTCTCGGGTATCGGGCGGCGGCGGAGGGTTTGGCGACCACCTCCCAGCCCAGGGCGGCCGTGACCCAGCAAACCCTTCGGCGCTTGGCGCCCCGCCCAAGATCCCGCACGTCGCTCACAGGGACGTGGCCCCGGAGGCTTCAGGGCCCGGGGCCCGCGGTCCCTTGGGCATCGGCCCTGCCCGCCCACGCGGCCCTAGGCGCAGCCCGGCCGCAGCCCGGGCCGGCCCTCCTGCCCGACAGCAGCTGGCCCGAAGCCACCGGGAGCCACCATTGAGTCGCCACGGCCCCTCAGCCCCGGCAAGGCCACCCTTGCCCCCACACACCCCGCCGACTCAGGACCCCGCCCCTGGTGGCGGGCAGGCCCGGGGAAGCGGCCCCTGCCCTCGATCCCGCTCCCGCACCCGGCCGCGGTGACACGCCAGAGGGGCGGGGTGGGGGTGGGGCTTTTGTCGGAGGGAGCTGTGGAGGGACACACCGGCACACAGGTGGCGGCGCCGGGGCTGGGCGCCGGTGGGGGCGGCCAGGTGCAGGTCGAGGGGCTCGCGGGCCGAAAGGACGGCAACTGGGCCCATGGCGGAGTCTGGGTCTGGAGGGCTCTGAGCCTCCATCCGCTCTGGTGCCTCGGGTCTACCGGCCCGACGCCTGGTAGCGCGACACCCCACCGGCCCAGAGACGTAGCCTCCCCAGCTGTGCTCACAGCGAGTCCAACCGCAGCCTGCATCCCTCCACGGGACACTTGGATTACTCCCGCGATCCCCACGAGGTGCGGCACCCGGCGGCCGAATGGGCTGAGATCCTGCCCTTGCGGCGCCCTGTGGCCACCTCCGCCTCCCTCACGGTACTGGCCGAGGCCTCGGACCAGCGGGCCCCGGCTCCCAGCTCAGCGCTGCTCCTCCGCCCCTCTCACCTCCTGCCTGACGTCCAGGCTACCGAGCACCCTCCACCCCCGCCCACCTTCATGCCACTCAGCCGGAACCCGGGAGGCAATGCCAACTACCAGGTGTATGACAGTCTGGTGCTGAAGCGGCAACCGCAGGAGGGCCAAGCGCGGGCCAACTCGCTGCTACCTTCCACCTCGGCCTCCAGGCCCTCTCTGCACGGGAGCCAGACTGGGAAAATGAACTTACCAGCAGCAAGTGGGGGCAGGGGCAGGGGGCGGCAGGGCATGGAGAGAGGAATAAAGAGCGCCAGAGTCCAGGAAACATTGGTGGTCTGTGGCTTGGAAGCGCCACTCCTTCTGCCAGCCTGGGTCCCTGCCCTTGGCTTCCTGCAATAAGAAGCCAGTGTCCCCTTCTTGGCCTGAGGGTCCCTTTGGTTTAGTGGCCACAGTTCTGCCAGCAGGCCCCTCCTGGTCCTATACCATGCACTAAGTACATCTGCAGCTGCAGACTCCAAACCCCTGGTCTCTGGGCACCTCCTCTGTGTCTCAGCTGTCCCTGTCCACAGAGAGCCTCATACAAGAAGTTGCTTCCAAACTGGGAGGTTCCACATCTGGGCAGGTCCAGCTCCAGGCCCAGTGAAGGGCATGAAGAAGGCTGAGGCTCTGGACTCCAGCCAGGCCTTCAGCAGGCCTCTGAGGCCAAGGTCTTCCTAGTCTCAAGAGGGGCCAAGAGACGCAATGTGTCATTTGAACAAGTGAGTCAGCGGGCGGTGAGCGAATGAATGACCGCTCGAGGGGATGTATGCCGGCCACCGGGCCCTGTTTGACTGTCCAGGCTCAGCTTACCTGACCCTGGTTACCAGGGAATGCCACTCTGGGCCCTCCTTTTCATCCCCCTCCCTCACTGTGACCTCACCACCTGCCCCATTATGACCCAGTCTGGCTCCCAGTTAAAACTGGAGGGCAGAGGGCCCAGGCAGTCCTGGGACCAACGGCCATGGGTGAGCGAAACTACTACCGAGCCGAGCCGTTCACTGGCCCCATCCCCAGGAAATGCCAGGAGCAAGGATACTCAATTCTTCTGATCCCGGTCAGCTTCATCTTGCTCAACGTGGGGATCAACATGGTGACTATGGTCAGGGCAGGATCTGTGCAGCGCGGTTGGGGGAGCCCTGGGGTCTTGAAGGGGCTGAGGTGGGAGGGCTGCTGGGGTGTGACCGGGACAAGGGTTGGATTTCAGGGCTCACCCTGCTCCCGGCCTCCCCCCTCCCCTTCTTCCCTCAACTCTGGAGGCATCTGAAGAGATTCTTGCGGGCACTTTTCAATCGTATTTTCCACAAAGGTGAGTGGGCGCCGGCGTGGGTTCAGGGGATGTGGGCCTGTCCCCTTTCTTCTATCCCTGCCTTGATTCTCAGCCCCTCAGGAACCCAGGCCCTGACCCATCTCGCCTTTCCCCACAGACAAGCAAGCCAGCTGTGTAGGCACCCATCGCATGTGCATGCGCTGCTCCGTGGATCCCAAGAACCTGTGCTCAAGAGTTTCTTCCCACTTCTGCCATCGCCCAAGCTTCCTGCTCGGGCAGGTAAACCCACCTTGACTACTGCCTGCAGCGGGGCTCGGCGGGGGCGGAGCCGGCGGCCCCCCCGCCGCGGGCGAGTAAAGGAGAAGGCGGGCGGAGCGGGAGGCAAAAAGCCTACAGCACCCGGTATTCCCAGGCGGTCTCCCATCCAAGTACTAACCAGGCCCGACCCTGCTTAGCTTCCGAGATCAGACGAGATCGGGCGCGTTCAGGGTGGTATGGCCGTAGACGGGGGCGGGGGGCCGCGGGCGGCCTCTTGAGGCCCAGTTTCGCTGGCGCTGGCGCCTTAACGCCAGCCTGGCGGCCGGCCCGCCCCGGCAGGGCCCCCTCGCCCGCCCAGGCAGGGGCAACGGAGGTCTCGGGTATCGGGCGGCGGCGGAGGGTTTGGCGACCACCTCCCAGCCCAGGGCGGCCGTGACCCAGCAAACCCTTCGGCGCTTGGCGCCCCGCCCAAGATCCCGCACGTCGCTCACAGGGACGTGGCCCCGGAGGCTTCAGGGCCCGGGGCCCGCGGTCCCTTGGGCATCGGCCCTGCCCGCCCACGCGGCCCTAGGCGCAGCCCGGCCGCAGCCCGGGCCGGCCCTCCTGCCCGACAGCAGCTGGCCCGAAGCCACCGGGAGCCACCATTGAGTCGCCACGGCCCCTCAGCCCCGGCAAGGCCACCCTTGCCCCCACACCCCCCGCCGACTCAGGACCCCGCCCCTGGTGGCCGGCAGGCCCGGGGAAGCGGCCCCTGCCCTCGATCCCGCTCCCGCACCCGGCCGCGGTGACACGCCAGAGGGGCGGGGTGGGGGTGGGGCTTTTGTCGGAGGGAGCTGTGGAGGGACACACCGGCACACAGGTGGCGGCGCCGGGGCTGGGCGCCGGTGGGGGCGGCCAGGTGCAGGTCGAGGGGCTCGCGGGCCGAAAGGACGGCAACTGGGCCCATGGCGGAGTCTGGGTCTGGAGGGCTCTGAGCCTCCATCCGCTCTGGTGCCTCGGGTCTACCGGCCCGACGCCTGGTAGCGCGACACCCCACCGGCCCACAGACGTAGCCTCCCCAGCTGTGCTCACAGCGAGTCCAACCGCAGCCTGCATCCCTCCACGGGACACTTGGATTACTCCCGCGATCCCCACGAGGTGCGGCACCCGGCGGCCGAATGGGCTGAGATCCTGCCCTTGCGGCGCCCTGTGGCCACCTCCGCCTCCCTCACGGTACTGGCCGAGGCCTCGGACCAGCGGGCCCCGGCTCCCAGCTCAGCGCTGCTCCTCCGCCCCTCTCACCTCCTGCCCGACGTCCAGGCTACCGAGCACCCTCCACCCCCGCCCACCTTCATGCCACTCAGCCGGAACCCGGGAGGCAATGCCAACTACCAGGTGTATGACAGTCTGGTGCTGAAGCGGCAACCGCAGGAGGGCCAAGCGCGGGCCAACTCGCTGCTACCTTCCACCTCGGCCTCCAGGCCCTCTCTGCACGGGAGCCAGACTGGGAAAATGAACTTACCAGCAGCAAGTGGGGGCAGGGGCAGGGGGCGGCAGGGCATGGAGAGAGGAATAAAGAGCGCCAGAGTCCAGGAAACATTGGTGGTCTGTGGCTTGGAAGCGCCACTCCTTCTGCCAGCCTGGGTCCCTGCGCTTGGCTTCCTGCAATAAGAAGCCAGTGTCCCCTTCTTGGCCTGAGGGTCCCTTTGGTTTAGTGGCCACAGTTCTGCCAGCAGGCCCCTCCTGGTCCTATACCATGCACTAAGTACATCTGCAGCTGCAGACTCCAAACCCCTGGTCTCTGGGCACCTCCTCTGTGTCTCAGCTGTCCCTGTCCACAGAGAGCCTCATACAAGAAGTTGCTTCCAAACTGGGAGGTTCCACATCTGGGCAGGTCCAGCTCCAGGCCCAGTGAAGGGCATGAAGAAGGCTGAGGCTCTGGACTCCAGCCAGGCCTTCAGCAGGCCTCTGAGGCCAAGGTCTTCCTAGTCTCAAGAGGGGCCAAGAGACGCAATGTGTCATTTGAACAAGTGAGTCAGCGGGCGGTGAGCGAATGAATGACCGCTCGAGGGGATGTATGCCGGCCACCGGGCCCTGTTTGACTGTCCAGGCTCAGCTTACCTGACCCTGGTTACCAGGGAATGCCACTCTGGGCCCTCCTTTTCATCCCCCTCCCTCACTGTGACCTCACCACCTGCCCCATTATGACCCAGTCTGGCTCCCAGTTAAAACTGGAGGGCAGAGGGCCCAGGCAGTCCTGGGACCAACGGCCATGGGTGAGCGAAACTACTACCGAGCCGAGCCGTTCACTGGCCCCATCCCCAGGAAATGCCAGGAGCAAGGATACTCAATTCTTCTGATCCCGGTCAGCTTCATCTTGCTCAACGTGGGGATCAACATGGTGACTATGGTCAGGGCAGGATCTGTGCAGCGCGGTTGGGGGAGCCCTGGGGTCTTGAAGGGGCTGAGGTGGGAGGGCTGCTGGGGTGTGACCGGGACAAGGGTTGGATTTCAGGGCTCACCCTGCTCCCGGCCTCCCCCCTCCCCTTCTTGCCTCAACTCTGGAGGCATCTGAAGAGATTCTTGCGGGCACTTTTCAATCGTATTTTCCACAAAGGTGAGTGGGCGCCGGCGTGGGTTCAGGGGATGTGGGCCTGTCCCCTTTCTTCTATCCCTGCCTTGATTCTCAGCCCCTCAGGAACCCAGGCCCTGACCCATCTCGCCTTTCCCCACAGACAAGCAAGCCAGCTGTGTAGGCACCCATCGCATGTGCATGCGCTGCTCCGTGGATCCCAAGAACCTGTGCTCAAGAGTTTCTTCCCACTTCTGCCATCGCCCAAGCTTCCTGCTCGGGCAGGTAAACCCACCTTGACTACTGCCTGCAGCGGGGCTCGGCGGGGGCGGAGCCGGCGGCCCCCCCGCCGCGGGCGAGTAAAGGAGAAGGCGGGCGGAGCGGGAGGCAAAAAGCCTACAGCACCCGGTATTCCCAGGCGGTCTCCCATCCAAGTACTAACCAGGCCCGACCCTGCTTAGCTTCCGAGATCAGACGAGATCGGGCGCGTTCAGGGTGGTATGGCCGTAGACGGGGGCGGGGCGCCGCGGGCGGCCTCTTGAGGCCCAGTTTCGCTGGCGCTGGCGCCTTAACGCCAGCCTGGCGGCCGGCCCGCCCCGGCAGGGCCCCCTCGCCCGCCCAGGCAGGGGCAACGGAGGTCTCGGGTATCGGGCGGCGGCGGAGGGTTTGGCGACCACCTCCCAGCCCAGGGCGGCCGTGACCCAGCAAACCCTTCGGCGCTTGGCGCCCCGCCCAAGATCCCGCACGTCGCTCACAGGGACGTGGCCCCGGAGGCTTCAGGGCCCGGGGCCCGCGGTCCCTTGGGCATCGGCCCTGCCCGCCCACGCGGCCCTAGGCGCAGCCCGGCCGCAGCCCGGGCCGGCCCTCCTGCCCGACAGCAGCTGGCCCGAAGCCACCGGGAGCCACCATTGAGTCGCCACGGCCCCTCAGCCCCGGCAAGGCCACCCTTGCCCCCACACACCCCGCCGACTCAGGACCCCGCCCCTGGTGGCGGGCAGGCCCGGGGAAGCGGCCCCTGCCCTCGATCCCGCTCCCGCACCCGGCCGCGGTGACACGCCAGAGGGGCGGGGTGGGGGTGGGGCTTTTGTCGGAGGGAGCTGTGGAGGGACACACCGGCACACAGGTGGCGGCGCCGGGGCTGGGCGCCGGTGGGGGCGGCCAGGTGCAGGTCGAGGGGCTCGCGGGCCGAAAGGACGGCAACTGGGCCCATGGCGGAGTCTGGGTCTGGAGGGCTCTGAGCCTCCATCCGCTCTGGTGCCTCGGGTCTACCGGCCCGACGCCTGGTAGCGCGACACCCCACCGGCCCAGAGACGTAGCCTCCCCAGCTGTGCTCACAGCGAGTCCAACCGCAGCCTGCATCCCTCCACGGGACACTTGGATTACTCCCGCGATCCCCACGAGGTGCGGCACCCGGCGGCCGAATGGGCTGAGATCCTGCCCTTGCGGCGCCCTGTGGCCACCTCCGCCTCCCTCACGGTACTGGCCGAGGCCTCGGACCAGCGGGCCCCGGCTCCCAGCTCAGCGCTGCTCCTCCGCCCCTCTCACCTCCTGCCTGACGTCCAGGCTACCGAGCACCCTCCACCCCCGCCCACCTTCATGCCACTCAGCCGGAACCCGGGAGGCAATGCCAACTACCAGGTGTATGACAGTCTGGTGCTGAAGCGGCAACCGCAGGAGGGCCAAGCGCGGGCCAACTCGCTGCTACCTTCCACCTCGGCCTCCAGGCCCTCTCTGCACGGGAGCCAGACTGGGAAAATGAACTTACCAGCAGCAAGTGGGGGCAGGGGCAGGGGGCGGCAGGGCATGGAGAGAGGAATAAAGAGCGCCAGAGTCCAGGAAACATTGGTGGTCTGTGGCTTGGAAGCGCCACTCCTTCTGCCAGCCTGGGTCCCTGCCCTTGGCTTCCTGCAATAAGAAGCCAGTGTCCCCTTCTTGGCCTGAGGGTCCCTTTGGTTTAGTGGCCACAGTTCTGCCAGCAGGCCCCTCCTGGTCCTATACCATGCACTAAGTACATCTGCAGCTGCAGACTCCAAACCCCTGGTCTCTGGGCACCTCCTCTGTGTCTCAGCTGTCCCTGTCCACAGAGAGCCTCATACAAGAAGTTGCTTCCAAACTGGGAGGTTCCACATCTGGGCAGGTCCAGCTCCAGGCCCAGTGAAGGGCATGAAGAAGGCTGAGGCTCTGGACTCCAGCCAGGCCTTCAGCAGGCCTCTGAGGCCAAGGTCTTCCTAGTCTCAAGAGGGGCCAAGAGACGCAATGTGTCATTTGAACAAGTGAGTCAGCGGGCGGTGAGCGAATGAATGACCGCTCGAGGGGATGTATGCCGGCCACCGGGCCCTGTTTGACTGTCCAGGCTCAGCTTACCTGACCCTGGTTACCAGGGAATGCCACTCTGGGCCCTCCTTTTCATCCCCCTCCCTCACTGTGACCTCACCACCTGCCCCATTATGACCCAGTCTGGCTCCCAGTTAAAACTGGAGGGCAGAGGGCCCAGGCAGTCCTGGGACCAACGGCCATGGGTGAGCGAAACTACTACCGAGCCGAGCCGTTCACTGGCCCCATCCCCAGGAAATGCCAGGAGCAAGGATACTCAATTCTTCTGATCCCGGTCAGCTTCATCTTGCTCAACGTGGGGATCAACATGGTGACTATGGTCAGGGCAGGATCTGTGCAGCGCGGTTGGGGGAGCCCTGGGGTCTTGAAGGGGCTGAGGTGGGAGGGCTGCTGGGGTGTGACCGGGACAAGGGTTGGATTTCAGGGCTCACCCTGCTCCCGGCCTCCCCCCTCCCCTTCTTCCCTCAACTCTGGAGGCATCTGAAGAGATTCTTGCGGGCACTTTTCAATCGTATTTTCCACAAAGGTGAGTGGGCGCCGGCGTGGGTTCAGGGGATGTGGGCCTGTCCCCTTTCTTCTATCCCTGCCTTGATTCTCAGCCCCTCAGGAACCCAGGCCCTGACCCATCTCGCCTTTCCCCACAGACAAGCAAGCCAGCTGTGTAGGCACCCATCGCATGTGCATGCGCTGCTCCGTGGATCCCAAGAACCTGTGCTCAAGAGTTTCTTCCCACTTCTGCCATCGCCCAAGCTTCCTGCTCGGGCAGGTAAACCCACCTTGACTACTGCCTGCAGCGGGGCTCGGCGGGGGCGGAGCCGGCGGCCCCCCCGCCGCGGGCGAGTAAAGGAGAAGGCGGGCGGAGCGGGAGGCAAAAAGCCTACAGCACCCGGTATTCCCAGGCGGTCTCCCATCCAAGTACTAACCAGGCCCGACCCTGCTTAGCTTCCGAGATCAGACGAGATCGGGCGCGTTCAGGGTGGTATGGCCGTAGACGGGGGCGGGGGGCCGCGGGCGGCCTCTTGAGGCCCAGTTTCGCTGGCGCTGGCGCCTTAACGCCAGCCTGGCGGCCGGCCCGCCCCGGCAGGGCCCCCTCGCCCGCCCAGGCAGGGGCAACGGAGGTCTCGGGTATCGGGCGGCGGCGGAGGGTTTGGCGACCACCTCCCAGCCCAGGGCGGCCGTGACCCAGCAAACCCTTCGGCGCTTGGCGCCCCGCCCAAGATCCCGCACGTCGCTCACAGGGACGTGGCCCCGGAGGCTTCAGGGCCCGGGGCCCGCGGTCCCTTGGGCATCGGCCCTGCCCGCCCACGCGGCCCTAGGCGCAGCCCGGCCGCAGCCCGGGCCGGCCCTCCTGCCCGACAGCAGCTGGCCCGAAGCCACCGGGAGCCACCATTGAGTCGCCACGGCCCCTCAGCCCCGGCAAGGCCACCCTTGCCCCCACACCCCCCGCCGACTCAGGACCCCGCCCCTGGTGGCCGGCAGGCCCGGGGAAGCGGCCCCTGCCCTCGATCCCGCTCCCGCACCCGGCCGCGGTGACACGCCAGAGGGGCGGGGTGGGGGTGGGGCTTTTGTCGGAGGGAGCTGTGGAGGGACACACCGGCACACAGGTGGCGGCGCCGGGGCTGGGCGCCGGTGGGGGCGGCCAGGTGCAGGTCGAGGGGCTCGCGGGCCGAAAGGACGGCAACTGGGCCCATGGCGGAGTCTGGGTCTGGAGGGCTCTGAGCCTCCATCCGCTCTGGTGCCTCGGGTCTACCGGCCCGACGCCTGGTAGCGCGACACCCCACCGGCCCACAGACGTAGCCTCCCCAGCTGTGCTCACAGCGAGTCCAACCGCAGCCTGCATCCCTCCACGGGACACTTGGATTACTCCCGCGATCCCCACGAGGTGCGGCACCCGGCGGCCGAATGGGCTGAGATCCTGCCCTTGCGGCGCCCTGTGGCCACCTCCGCCTCCCTCACGGTACTGGCCGAGGCCTCGGACCAGCGGGCCCCGGCTCCCAGCTCAGCGCTGCTCCTCCGCCCCTCTCACCTCCTGCCCGACGTCCAGGCTACCGAGCACCCTCCACCCCCGCCCACCTTCATGCCACTCAGCCGGAACCCGGGAGGCAATGCCAACTACCAGGTGTATGACAGTCTGGTGCTGAAGCGGCAACCGCAGGAGGGCCAAGCGCGGGCCAACTCGCTGCTACCTTCCACCTCGGCCTCCAGGCCCTCTCTGCACGGGAGCCAGACTGGGAAAATGAACTTACCAGCAGCAAGTGGGGGCAGGGGCAGGGGGCGGCAGGGCATGGAGAGAGGAATAAAGAGCGCCAGAGTCCAGGAAACATTGGTGGTCTGTGGCTTGGAAGCGCCACTCCTTCTGCCAGCCTGGGTCCCTGCGCTTGGCTTCCTGCAATAAGAAGCCAGTGTCCCCTTCTTGGCCTGAGGGTCCCTTTGGTTTAGTGGCCACAGTTCTGCCAGCAGGCCCCTCCTGGTCCTATACCATGCACTAAGTACATCTGCAGCTGCAGACTCCAAACCCCTGGTCTCTGGGCACCTCCTCTGTGTCTCAGCTGTCCCTGTCCACAGAGAGCCTCATACAAGAAGTTGCTTCCAAACTGGGAGGTTCCACATCTGGGCAGGTCCAGCTCCAGGCCCAGTGAAGGGCATGAAGAAGGCTGAGGCTCTGGACTCCAGCCAGGCCTTCAGCAGGCCTCTGAGGCCAAGGTCTTCCTAGTCTCAAGAGGGGCCAAGAGACGCAATGTGTCATTTGAACAAGTGAGTCAGCGGGCGGTGAGCGAATGAATGACCGCTCGAGGGGATGTATGCCGGCCACCGGGCCCTGTTTGACTGTCCAGGCTCAGCTTACCTGACCCTGGTTACCAGGGAATGCCACTCTGGGCCCTCCTTTTCATCCCCCTCCCTCACTGTGACCTCACCACCTGCCCCATTATGACCCAGTCTGGCTCCCAGTTAAAACTGGAGGGCAGAGGGCCCAGGCAGTCCTGGGACCAACGGCCATGGGTGAGCGAAACTACTACCGAGCCGAGCCGTTCACTGGCCCCATCCCCAGGAAATGCCAGGAGCAAGGATACTCAATTCTTCTGATCCCGGTCAGCTTCATCTTGCTCAACGTGGGGATCAACATGGTGACTATGGTCAGGGCAGGATCTGTGCAGCGCGGTTGGGGGAGCCCTGGGGTCTTGAAGGGGCTGAGGTGGGAGGGCTGCTGGGGTGTGACCGGGACAAGGGTTGGATTTCAGGGCTCACCCTGCTCCCGGCCTCCCCCCTCCCCTTCTTCCCTCAACTCTGGAGGCATCTGAAGAGATTCTTGCGGGCACTTTTCAATCGTATTTTCCACAAAGGTGAGTGGGCGCCGGCGTGGGTTCAGGGGATGTGGGCCTGTCCCCTTTCTTCTATCCCTGCCTTGATTCTCAGCCCCTCAGGAACCCAGGCCCTGACCCATCTCGCCTTTCCCCACAGACAAGCAAGCCAGCTGTGTAGGCACCCATCGCATGTGCATGCGCTGCTCCGTGGATCCCAAGAACCTGTGCTCAAGAGTTTCTTCCCACTTCTGCCATCGCCCAAGCTTCCTGCTCGGGCAGGTAAACCCACCTTGACTACTGCCTGCAGCGGGGCTCGGCGGGGGCGGAGCCGGCGGCCCCCCCGCCGCGGGCGAGTAAAGGAGAAGGCGGGCGGAGCGGGAGGCAAAAAGCCTACAGCACCCGGTATTCCCAGGCGGTCTCCCATCCAAGTACTAACCAGGCCCGACCCTGCTTAGCTTCCGAGATCAGACGAGATCGGGCGCGTTCAGGGTGGTATGGCCGTAGACGGGGGCGGGGGGCCGCGGGCGGCCTCTTGAGGCCCAGTTTCGCTGGCGCTGGCGCCTTAACGCCAGCCTGGCGGCCGGCCCGCCCCGGCAGGGCCCCCTCGCCCGCCCAGGCAGGGGCAACGGAGGTCTCGGGTATCGGGCGGCGGCGGAGGGTTTGGCGACCACCTCCCAGCCCAGGGCGGCCGTGACCCAGCAAACCCTTCGGCGCTTGGCGCCCCGCCCAAGATCCCGCACGTCGCTCACAGGGACGTGGCCCCGGAGGCTTCAGGGCCCGGGGCCCGCGGTCCCTTGGGCATCGGCCCTGCCCGCCCACGCGGCCCTAGGCGCAGCCCGGCCGCAGCCCGGGCCGGCCCTCCTGCCCGACAGCAGCTGGCCCGAAGCCACCGGGAGCCACCATTGAGTCGCCACGGCCCCTCAGCCCCGGCAAGGCCACCCTTGCCCCCACACCCCCCGCCGACTCAGGACCCCGCCCCTGGTGGCCGGCAGGCCCGGGGAAGCGGCCCCTGCCCTCGATCCCGCTCCCGCACCCGGCCGCGGTGACACGCCAGAGGGGCGGGGTGGGGGTGGGGCTTTTGTCGGAGGGAGCTGTGGAGGGACACACCGGCACACAGGTGGCGGCGCCGGGGCTGGGCGCCGGTGGGGGCGGCCAGGTGCAGGTCGAGGGGCTCGCGGGCCGAAAGGACGGCAACTGGGCCCATGGCGGAGTCTGGGTCTGGAGGGCTCTGAGCCTCCATCCGCTCTGGTGCCTCGGGTCTACCGGCCCGACGCCTGGTAGCGCGACACCCCACCGGCCCACAGACGTAGCCTCCCCAGCTGTGCTCACAGCGAGTCCAACCGCAGCCTGCATCCCTCCACGGGACACTTGGATTACTCCCGCGATCCCCACGAGGTGCGGCACCCGGCGGCCGAATGGGCTGAGATCCTGCCCTTGCGGCGCCCTGTGGCCACCTCCGCCTCCCTCACGGTACTGGCCGAGGCCTCGGACCAGCGGGCCCCGGCTCCCAGCTCAGCGCTGCTCCTCCGCCCCTCTCACCTCCTGCCCGACGTCCAGGCTACCGAGCACCCTCCACCCCCGCCCACCTTCATGCCACTCAGCCGGAACCCGGGAGGCAATGCCAACTACCAGGTGTATGACAGTCTGGTGCTGAAGCGGCAACCGCAGGAGGGCCAAGCGCGGGCCAACTCGCTGCTACCTTCCACCTCGGCCTCCAGGCCCTCTCTGCACGGGAGCCAGACTGGGAAAATGAACTTACCAGCAGCAAGTGGGGGCAGGGGCAGGGGGCGGCAGGGCATGGAGAGAGGAATAAAGAGCGCCAGAGTCCAGGAAACATTGGTGGTCTGTGGCTTGGAAGCGCCACTCCTTCTGCCAGCCTGGGTCCCTGCGCTTGGCTTCCTGCAATAAGAAGCCAGTGTCCCCTTCTTGGCCTGAGGGTCCCTTTGGTTTAGTGGCCACAGTTCTGCCAGCAGGCCCCTCCTGGTCCTATACCATGCACTAAGTACATCTGCAGCTGCAGACTCCAAACCCCTGGTCTCTGGGCACCTCCTCTGTGTCTCAGCTGTCCCTGTCCACAGAGAGCCTCATACAAGAAGTTGCTTCCAAACTGGGAGGTTCCACATCTGGGCAGGTCCAGCTCCAGGCCCAGTGAAGGGCATGAAGAAGGCTGAGGCTCTGGACTCCAGCCAGGCCTTCAGCAGGCCTCTGAGGCCAAGGTCTTCCTAGTCTCAAGAGGGGCCAAGAGACGCAATGTGTCATTTGAACAAGTGAGTCAGCGGGCGGTGAGCGAATGAATGACCGCTCGAGGGGATGTATGCCGGCCACCGGGCCCTGTTTGACTGTCCAGGCTCAGCTTACCTGACCCTGGTTACCAGGGAATGCCACTCTGGGCCCTCCTTTTCATCCCCCTCCCTCACTGTGACCTCACCACCTGCCCCATTATGACCCAGTCTGGCTCCCAGTTAAAACTGGAGGGCAGAGGGCCCAGGCAGTCCTGGGACCAACGGCCATGGGTGAGCGAAACTACTACCGAGCCGAGCCGTTCACTGGCCCCATCCCCAGGAAATGCCAGGAGCAAGGATACTCAATTCTTCTGATCCCGGTCAGCTTCATCTTGCTCAACGTGGGGATCAACATGGTGACTATGGTCAGGGCAGGATCTGTGCAGCGCGGTTGGGGGAGCCCTGGGGTCTTGAAGGGGCTGAGGTGGGAGGGCTGCTGGGGTGTGACCGGGACAAGGGTTGGATTTCAGGGCTCACCCTGCTCCCGGCCTCCCCCCTCCCCTTCTTGCCTCAACTCTGGAGGCATCTGAAGAGATTCTTGCGGGCACTTTTCAATCGTATTTTCCACAAAGGTGAGTGGGCGCCGGCGTGGGTTCAGGGGATGTGGGCCTGTCCCCTTTCTTCTATCCCTGCCTTGATTCTCAGCCCCTCAGGAACCCAGGCCCTGACCCATCTCGCCTTTCCCCACAGACAAGCAAGCCAGCTGTGTAGGCACCCATCGCATGTGCATGCGCTGCTCCGTGGATCCCAAGAACCTGTGCTCAAGAGTTTCTTCCCACTTCTGCCATCGCCCAAGCTTCCTGCTCGGGCAGGTAAACCCACCTTGACTACTGCCTGCAGCGGGGCTCGGCGGGGGCGGAGCCGGCGGCCCCCCCGCCGCGGGCGAGTAAAGGAGAAGGCGGGCGGAGCGGGAGGCAAAAAGCCTACAGCACCCGGTATTCCCAGGCGGTCTCCCATCCAAGTACTAACCAGGCCCGACCCTGCTTAGCTTCCGAGATCAGACGAGATCGGGCGCGTTCAGGGTGGTATGGCCGTAGACGGGGGCGGGGCGCCGCGGGCGGCCTCTTGAGGCCCAGTTTCGCTGGCGCTGGCGCCTTAACGCCAGCCTGGCGGCCGGCCCGCCCCGGCAGGGCCCCCTCGCCCGCCCAGGCAGGGGCAACGGAGGTCTCGGGTATCGGGCGGCGGCGGAGGGTTTGGCGACCACCTCCCAGCCCAGGGCGGCCGTGACCCAGCAAACCCTTCGGCGCTTGGCGCCCCGCCCAAGATCCCGCACGTCGCTCACAGGGACGTGGCCCCGGAGGCTTCAGGGCCCGGGGCCCGCGGTCCCTTGGGCATCGGCCCTGCCCGCCCACGCGGCCCTAGGCGCAGCCCGGCCGCAGCCCGGGCCGGCCCTCCTGCCCGACAGCAGCTGGCCCGAAGCCACCGGGAGCCACCATTGAGTCGCCACGGCCCCTCAGCCCCGGCAAGGCCACCCTTGCCCCCACACCCCCCGCCGAGCTCAGGACCCCGCCCCTGGTGGCCGGCAGGCCCGGGGAAGCGGCCCCTGCCCTCGATCCCGCTCCCGCACCCGGCCGCGGTGACACGCCAGAGGGGCGGGGTGGGGGGGGGCTTTTGTCGGAGGGAGCTGTGGAGGGACACACCGGCACACAGGTGGCGGCGCCGGGGTTGGGAGCCGGTGGGGGCGGCCAGGTGCAGGTCGAGGGGCTCGCGGGCCGAAAGGACGGCAACTGGGCCCGCGGCGGAGTCTGGGTCCGGGCCAGCCACCCCGGGAGCGTCTGGGGTGCGGCTGCCTTCCAGGGCCGCCTTCTGGCCGCCTGGCCGGCCGGGCCGGCGGGGAGCGACCCCGCCGGCGCGCGCCGTGGTGGGAGGGGCCTGAGGAGGTGGGGCCTGCAGCGGGGCCCGGCGGGGGCGGAGCCGGCGGCCCCCGCCGCGGGCGAGTAAAGGAGAAGGCGGGCGGAGCGGGAGGCAAAAAGCCTACAGCACCCGGTATTCCCAGGCGGTCTCCCATCCAAGTACTAACCAGGCCCGACCCTGCTTAGCTTCCGAGATCAGACGAGATCGGGCGCGTTCAGGGTGGTATGGCCGTAGACGGGGGCGGGGGGCCGCGGGCGGCCTCTTGAGGCCCAGTTTCGCTGGCGCTGGCGCCTTAACGCCAGCCTGGCGGCCGGCCCGCCCCGGCAGGGCCCCCTCGCCCGCCCAGGCAGGGGCAACGGAGGTCTCGGGTATCGGGCGGCGGCGGAGGGTTTGGCGACCACCTCCCAGCCCAGGGCGGCCGTGACCCAGCAAACCCTTCGGCGCTTGGCGCCCCGCCCAAGATCCCGCACGTCGCTCACAGGGACGTGGCCCCGGAGGCTTCAGGGCCCGGGGCCCGCGGTCCCTTGGGCATCGGCCCTGCCCGCCCACGCGGCCCTAGGCGCAGCCCGGCCGCAGCCCGGGCCGGCCCTCCTGCCCGACAGCAGCTGGCCCGAAGCCACCGGGAGCCACCATTGAGTCGCCACGGCCCCTCAGCCCCGGCAAGGCCACCCTTGCCCCCACACCCCCCGCCGAGCTCAGGACCCCGCCCCTGGTGGCCGGCAGGCCCGGGGAAGCGGCCCCTGCCCTCGATCCCGCTCCCGCACCCGGCCGCGGTGACACGCCAGAGGGGCGGGGTGGGGGGGGGCTTTTGACGGAGGGAGCTGTGGAGGGACATACCGGCACACAGGTGGCGGCGCCGGGGCTGGGCGCCGGTGGGGGCGGCCAGGTGCAGGTCGAGGGGCTCGCGGGCCGAAAGGACGGCAACTGGGCCCATGGCGGAGTCTGGGTCTGGAGGGCTCTGAGCCTCCATCCGCTCTGTTGCCTCGGGTCTACCGGCCCGACGCCTGGTAGCGCGACACCCCACCGGCCCACAGACGTAGCCTCCCCAGCTGTGCTCACAGCGAGTCCAACCGCAGCCTGCATCCCTCCACGGGACACTTGGATTACTCCCGCGATCCCCACGAGGTGCGGCACCCGGCGGCCGAATGGGCTGAGATCCTGCCCTTGCGGCGCCCTGTGGCCGCCTCCGCCTCCCTCACGGTACTGGCCGAGGCCTTGGACCAGCGGGCCCCGGCTCCCAGCTCAGCGCTGCTCCTCCGCCCCTCTCACCTCCTGCCCGACGTCCAGGCTACCGAGCACCCTCCACCCCCGCCCACCTTCATGCCACTCAGCCGGAACCCGGGAGGCAATGCCAACTACCAGGTGTATGACAGTCTGGTGCTGAAGCGGCAACCGCAGGAGGGCCAAGCGCGGGCCAACTCGCTGCTACCTTCCACCTCGGCCTCCAGGCCCTCTCTGCACGGGAGCCAGACTGGGAAAGTGAACTTACCAGCAGCAAATGGGGGCAGGGGCAGGGGGCGGCAGGGCATGGAGAGAGGAATAAAGAGCGCCAGAGTCCAGGAAACATTGGTGGTCTGTGGCTTGGAAGCGCCACTCCTTCTGCCAGCCTGGGTCCCTGCGCTTGGCTTCCTGCAATAAGAAGCCAGTGTCCCCTTCTTGGCCTGAGGGTCCCTTTGGTTTAGTGGCCACAGTTCTGCCAGCAGGCCCCTCCTGGTCCTATACCATGCACTAAGTACATCTGCAGCTGCAGACTCCAAACCCCTGGTCTCTGGGCACCTCCTCTGTGTCTCAGCTGTCCCTGTCCACAGAGAGCCTCATACAAGAAGTTGCTTCCAAACTGGGAGGTTCCACATCTGGGCAGGTCCAGCTCCAGGCCCAGTGAAGGGCATGAAGAAGGCTGAGGCTCTGGACTCCAGCCAGGCCTTCAGCAGGCCTCTGAGGCCAAGGTCTTCCTAGTCTCAAGAGGGGCCAAGAGACGCAATGTGTCATTTGAACAAGTGAGTCAGCGGGCGGTGAGCGAATGAATGACCGCTCGAGGGGATGTATGCCGGCCACCGGGCCCTGTTTGACTGTCCAGGCTCAGCTTACCTGACCCTGGTTACCAGGGAATGCCACTCTGGGCCCTCCTTTTCATCCCCCTCCCTCACTGTGACCTCACCACCTGCCCCATTATGACCCAGTCTGGCTCCCAGTTAAAACTGGAGGGCAGAGGGCCCAGGCAGTCCTGGGACCAACGGCCATGGGTGAGCGAAACTACTACCGAGCCGAGCCGTTCACTGGCCCCATCCCCAGGAAATGCCAGGAGCAAGGATACTCAATTCTTCTGATCCCGGTCAGCTTCATCTTGCTCAACGTGGGGATCAACATGGTGACTATGGTCAGGGCAGGATCTGTGCAGCGCGGTTGGGGGAGCCCTGGGGTCTTGAAGGGGCTGAGGTGGGAGGGCTGCTGGGGTGTGACCGGGACAAGGGTTGGATTTCAGGGCTCACCCTGCTCCCGGCCTCCCCCCTCCCCTTCTTCCCTCAACTCTGGAGGCATCTGAAGAGATTCTTGCGGGCACTTTTCAATCGTATTTTCCACAAAGGTGAGTGGGCGCCGGCGTGGGTTCAGGGGATGTGGGCCTGTCCCCTTTCTTCTATCCCTGCCTTGATTCTCAGCCCCTCAGGAACCCAGGCCCTGACCCATCTCGCCTTTCCCCACAGACAAGCAAGCCAGCTGTGTAGGCACCCATCGCATGTGCATGCGCTGCTCCGTGGATCCCAAGAACCTGTGCTCAAGAGTTTCTTCCCACTTCTGCCATCGCCCAAGCTTCCTGCTCGGGCAGGTAAACCCACCTTGACTACTGCCTGCAGCGGGGCTCGGCGGGGGCGGAGCCGGCGGCCCCCCCGCCGCGGGCGAGTAAAGGAGAAGGCGGGCGGAGCGGGAGGCAAAAAGCCTACAGCACCCGGTATTCCCAGGCGGTCTCCCATCCAAGTACTAACCAGGCCCGACCCTGCTTAGCTTCCGAGATCAGACGAGATCGGGCGCGTTCAGGGTGGTATGGCCGTAGACGGGGGCGGGGCGCCGCGGGCGGCCTCTTGAGGCCCAGTTTCGCTGGCGCTGGCGCCTTAACGCCAGCCTGGAGGCCGGCCCGCCCCGGCAGGGCCCCCTCGCCCGCCCAGGCAGGGGCAACGGAGGTCTCGGGTATCGGGCGGCGGCGGAGGGTTTGGCGACCACCTCCCAGCCCAGGGCGGCCGTGACCCAGCAAACCCTTCGGCGCTTGGCGCCCCGCCCAAGATCCCGCACGTCGCTCACAGGGACGTGGCCCCGGAGGCTTCAGGGCCCGGGGCCCGCGGTCCCTTGGGCATCGGCCCTGCCCGCCCACGCGGCCCTAGGCGCAGCCCGGCCGCAGCCCGGGCCGGCCCTCCTGCCCGACAGCAGCTGGCCCGAAGCCACCGGGAGCCACCATTGAGTCGCCACGGCCCCTCAGCCCCGGCAAGGCCACCCTTGCCCCCACACCCCCCGCCGACTCAGGACCCCGCCCCTGGTGGCCGGCAGGCCCGGGGAAGCGGCCCCTGCCCTCGATCCCGCTCCCGCACCCGGCCGCGGTGACACGCCAGAGGGGCGGGGTGGGGGTGGGGCTTTTGTCGGAGGGAGCTGTGGAGGGACACACCGGCACACAGGTGGCGGCGCCGGGGCTGGGCGCCGGTGGGGGCGGCCAGGTGCAGGTCGAGGGGCTCGCGGGCCGAAAGGACGGCAACTGGGCCCATGGCGGAGTCTGGGTCTGGAGGGCTCTGAGCCTCCATCCGCTCTGGTGCCTCGGGTCTACCGGCCCGACGCCTGGTAGCGCGACACCCCACCGGCCCACAGACGTAGCCTCCCCAGCTGTGCTCACAGCGAGTCCAACCGCAGCCTGCATCCCTCCACGGGACACTTGGATTACTCCCGCGATCCCCACGAGGTGCGGCACCCGGCGGCCGAATGGGCTGAGATCCTGCCCTTGCGGCGCCCTGTGGCCACCTCCGCCTCCCTCACGGTACTGGCCGAGGCCTCGGACCAGCGGGCCCCGGCTCCCAGCTCAGCGCTGCTCCTCCGCCCCTCTCACCTCCTGCCTGACGTCCAGGCTACCGAGCACCCTCCACCCCCGCCCACCTTCATGCCACTCAGCCGGAACCCGGGAGGCAATGCCAACTACCAGGTGTATGACAGTCTGGTGCTGAAGCGGCAACCGCAGGAGGGCCAAGCGCGGGCCAACTCGCTGCTACCTTCCACCTCGGCCTCCAGGCCCTCTCTGCACGGGAGCCAGACTGGGAAAATGAACTTACCAGCAGCAAGTGGGGGCAGGGGCAGGGGGCGGCAGGGCATGGAGAGAGGAATAAAGAGCGCCAGAGTCCAGGAAACATTGGTGGTCTGTGGCTTGGAAGCGCCACTCCTTCTGCCAGCCTGGGTCCCTGCCCTTGGCTTCCTGCAATAAGAAGCCAGTGTCTCCTTCTTGGCCTGAGGGTCCCTTTGGTTTAGTGGCCACAGTTCTGCCAGCAGGCCCCTCCTGGTCCTATACCATGCACTAAGTACATCTGCAGCTGCAGACTCCAAACCCCTGGTCTCTGGGCACCTCCTCTGTGTCTCAGCTGTCCCTGTCCACAGAGAGCCTCATACAAGAAGTTGCTTCCAAACTGGGAGGTTCCACATCTGGGCAGGTCCAGCTCCAGGCCCAGTGAAGGGCATGAAGAAGGCTGAGGCTCTGGACTCCAGCCAGGCCTTCAGCAGGCCTCTGAGGCCAAGGTCTTCCTAGTCTCAAGAGGGGCCAAGAGACGCAATGTGTCATTTGAACAAGTGAGTCAGCGGGCGGTGAGCGAATGAATGACCGCTCGAGGGGATGTATGCCGGCCACCGGGCCCTGTTTGACTGTCCAGGCTCAGCTTACCTGACCCTGGTTACCAGGGAATGCCACTCTGGGCCCTCCTTTTCATCCCCCTCCCTCACTGTGACCTCACCACCTGCCCCATTATGACCCAGTCTGGCTCCCAGTTAAAACTGGAGGGCAGAGGGCCCAGGCAGTCCTGGGACCAACGGCCATGGGTGAGCGAAACTACTACCGAGCCGAGCCGTTCACTGGCCCCATCCCCAGGAAATGCCAGGAGCAAGGATACTCAATTCTTCTGATCCCGGTCAGCTTCATCTTGCTCAACGTGGGGATCAACATGGTGACTATGGTCAGGGCAGGATCTGTGCAGCGCGGTTGGGGGAGCCCTGGGGTCTTGAAGGGGCTGAGGTGGGAGGGCTGCTGGGGTGTGACCGGGACAAGGGTTGGATTTCAGGGCTCACCCTGCTCCCGGCCTCCCCCCTCCCCTTCTTCCCTCAACTCTGGAGGCATCTGAAGAGATTCTTGCGGGCACTTTTCAATCGTATTTTCCACAAAGGTGAGTGGGCGCCGGCGTGGGTTCAGGGGATGTGGGCCTGTCCCCTTTCTTCTATCCCTGCCTTGATTCTCAGCCCCTCAGGAACCCAGGCCCTGACCCATCTCGCCTTTCCCCACAGACAAGCAAGCCAGCTGTGTAGGCACCCATCGCATGTGCATGCGCTGCTCCGTGGATCCCAAGAACCTGTGCTCAAGAGTTTCTTCCCACTTCTGCCATCGCCCAAGCTTCCTGCTCGGGCAGGTAAACCCACCTTGACTACTGCCTGCAGCGGGGCTCGGCGGGGGCGGAGCCGGCGGCCCCCCCGCCGCGGGCGAGTAAAGGAGAAGGCGGGCGGAGCGGGAGGCAAAAAGCCTACAGCACCCGGTATTCCCAGGCGGTCTCCCATCCAAGTACTAACCAGGCCCGACCCTGCTTAGCTTCCGAGATCAGACGAGATCGGGCGCGTTCAGGGTGGTATGGCCGTAGACGGGGGCGGGGCGCCGCGGGCGGCCTCTTGAGGCCCAGTTTCGCTGGCGCTGGCGCCTTAACGCCAGCCTGGAGGCCGGCCCGCCCCGGCAGGGCCCCCTCGCCCGCCCAGGCAGGGGCAACGGAGGTCTCGGGTATCGGGCGGCGGCGGAGGGTTTGGCGACCACCTCCCAGCCCAGGGCGGCCGTGACCCAGCAAACCCTTCGGCGCTTGGCGCCCCGCCCAAGATCCCGCACGTCGCTCACAGGGACGTGGTCCCGGAGGCTTCAGGGCCCGGGGCCCGCGGTCCCTTGGGCATCGGCCCTGCCCGCCCACGCGGCCCTAGGCGCAGCCCGGCCGCAGCCCGGGCCGGCCCTCCTGCCCGACAGCAGCTGGCCCGAAGCCACTGGGAGCCACCATTGAGTCGCCACGGCCCCTCAGCCCCGGCAAGGCCACCCTTGCCCCCACACCCCCCGCCGAGCTCAGGACCCCGCCCCTGGTGGCCGGCAGGCCCGGGGAAGCGGCCCCTGCCCTCGATCCCGCTCCCGCACCCGGCCGCGTTGACACGCCAGGGGGGCGGGGTGGGGGGGGCTTTTGTCGGAGGGAGCTGTGGAGGGACACACCGGCACACAGGTGGCGGCGCCGGGGCTGGGCGCCGGTGGGGGCGGCCAGGTGCAGGTCGAGGGGCTCGCGGGCCGAAAGGACGGCAACTGGGCCCGCGGCGGAGTCTGGGTCCGGGCCAGCCACCCCGGGAGCGTCTGGGGTGCGCCTGCCTTCCAGGGCCGCCTTCTGGCCGCCTGGCCGGCCGGGCCGGCGGGGAGCGACCCCGCCGGCGCGCGCCGTGGTGGGAGGGGCCTGAGGAGGTGGGGCCTGCAGCGGGGCCCGGCGGGGGCGGAGCCGGCGGCCCCCGCCGCGGGCGAGTAAATGAGAAGGCGGGCGGAGCGGGAGGCAAAAAGCCTACAGTACCCGGTATTCCCAGGCGGTCTCCCATCCAAGTACTAACCAGGCCCGACCCTGCTTAGCTTCCGAGATCAGACGAGATCGGGCGCGTTCAGGGTGGTATGGCCGTAGACGGGGGCGGGGGACCGCGGGCGGCCTCTTGAGGCCCAGTTTCGCTGGCGCTGGCGCCTTAACGCCAGCCTGGCGGCCGGCCCGCCCCGGCAGGGCCCCCTCGCCCGCCCAGGCAGGGGCAACGGAGGTCTCGGGTATCGGGCGGCGGCGGAGGGTTTGGCGACCACCTCCCAGCCCAGGGCGGCCGTGACCCAGCAAACCCTTCGGCGCTTGGCGCCCCGCCCAAGATCCCGCACGTCGCTCACAGGGACGTGGCCCCGGAGGCTTCAGGGCCCGGGGCCCGCGGTCCCTTGGGCATCGGCCCTGCCCGCCCACGCGGCCCTAGGCGCAGCCCGGCCGCAGCCCGGGCCGGCCCTCCTGCCCGACAGCAGCTGGCCCGAAGCCACCGGGAGCCACCATTGAGTCGCCACGGCCCCTCAGCCCCGGCAAGGCCACCCTTGCCCCCACACCCCCCGCCGAGCTCAGGACCCCGCCCCTGGTGGCCGGCAGGCCCGGGGAAGCGGCCCCTGCCCTCGATCCTGCTCCCGCACCCGGCCGCGGTGACACGCCAGAGGGGCGGGGTGGGGGTGGGGCTTTTGTCGGAGGGAGCTGTGGAGGGACACACCGGCACACAGGTGGCGGCGCCGGGGCTGGGCGCCGGTGGGGGCGGCCAGGTGCAGGTCGAGGGGCTCGCGGGCCGAAAGGACGGCAACTGGGCCCATGGCGGAGTCTGGTTCTGGAGGGCTCTGAGCCTCCATCCGCTCTGGTGCCTCGGGTCTACCGGCCCGACGCCTGGTAGCGCGACACCCCACCGGCCCACAGACGTAGCCTCCCCAGCTGTGCTCACAGCGAGTCCAACCGCAGCCTGCATCCCTCCACGGGACACTTGGATTACTCCCGCGATCCCCACGAGGTGCGGCACCCGGCGGCCGAATGGGCTGAGATCCTGCCCTTGCGGCGCCCTGTGGCCACCTCCGCCTCCCTCACGGTACTGGCCGAGGCCTCGGACCAGCGGGCCCCGGCTCCCAGCTCAGCGCTGCTCCTCCGCCCCTCTCACCTCCTGCCCGACGTCCAGGCTACCGAGCACCCTCCACCCCCGCCCACCTTCATGCCACTCAGCCGGAACCCGGGAGGCAATGCCAACTACCAGGTGTATGACAGTCTGGTGCTGAAGCGGCAACCGCAGGAGGGCCAAGCGCGGGCCAACTCGCTGCTACCTTCCACCTCGGCCTCCAGGCCCTCTCTGCACGGGAGCCAGACTGGGAAAATGAACTTACCAGCAGCAAGTGGGGGCAGGGGCAGGGGGCGGCAGGGCATGGAGAGAGGAATAAAGAGCGCCAGAGTCCAGGAAACATTGGTGGTCTGTGGCTTGGAAGCGCCACTCCTTCTGCCAGCCTGGGTCCCTGCGCTTGGCTTCCTGCAATAAGAAGCCAGTGTCCCCTTCTTGGCCTGAGGGTCCCTTTGGTTTAGTGGCCACAGTTCTGCCAGCAGGCCCCTCCTGGTCCTATACCATGCACTAAGTACATCTGCAGCTGCAGACTCCAAACCCCTGGTCTCTGGGCACCTCCTCTGTGTCTCAGCTGTCCCTGTCCACAGAGAGCCTCATACAAGAAGTTGCTTCCAAACTGGGAGGTTCCACATCTGGGCAGGTCCAGCTCCAGGCCCAGTGAAGGGCATGAAGAAGGCTGAGGCTCTGGACTCCAGCCAGGCCTTCAGCAGGCCTCTGAGGCCAAGGTCTTCCTAGTCTCAAGAGGGGCCAAGAGACGCAATGTGTCATTTGAACAAGTGAGTCAGCGGGCGGTGAGCGAATGAATGACCGCTCGAGGGGATGTATGCCGGCCACCGGGCCCTGTTTGACTGTCCAGGCTCAGCTTACCTGACCCTGGTTACCAGGGAATGCCACTCTGGGCCCTCCTTTTCATCCCCCTCCCTCACTGTGACCTCACCACCTGCCCCATTATGACCCAGTCTGGCTCCCAGTTAAAACTGGAGGGCAGAGGGCCCAGGCAGTCCTGGGACCAACGGCCATGGGTGAGCGAAACTACTACCGAGCCGAGCCGTTCACTGGCCCCATCCCCAGGAAATGCCAGGAGCAAGGATACTCAATTCTTCTGATCCCGGTCAGCTTCATCTTGCTCAACGTGGGG